>NC_143572.1:59013750-59164166 GCF_054136105.1 Typopeltis vanoorti
GTGGCAGGATCAAAGAAGGTAGGAAAACATTCTATCTTGTTGTTCTTTGTTAATATTCGAAATGTTTACTGCATAGAAATTTTAATCGTTAATTTTAACCTTTTATTTATTGTGCTTTTGTAATAATTTATGCAGGGTAATAACTATCACAGTTTATTTCGCAAATTAAAAAAAAAGCAGTTCAACGTAGAGAAAATGTTTATTTTTGGAGGGAATATCAACTACACCTAGCAGGTAGAAGATGAATTGCTGTCACTGTACCCACACACGCACACACGCACTCACGCACGCACGCACACCTTAGTGCAGCGTTTCCCAAACTTTTCTTACGACGGAACACTTCACAAATCCTGAAATTTTAACGGAACACCGTGGTCATAGTCGAATATCATTGGTCTCGTATTCAATGTATAGCTAAGCGCACACTACCGCCGAAGCAGGCTGTATCGCAAGCGACAGCGCACACTACAGGTGTGCCGGACCTGAGCGAATCGCATTGACCTTGCTTGTGACGGCACGTTTCCTAGAAACGTGCCGTCACAAGCAAGGTCAATGCGAACTTGTCGCAGCATTTAAAACCATTCCAGGCTCATTAATTTTGATATTTTTTCACGGAACACTTATTCACTTTCTGCGGAACACAGTTTGGGAAACCCTGCCAATATGTATACTGGAGGCCTAAAGAGTATTGCGAAACCGCATATGAACCCATAACTTGCTCCTTTGTATGTCATACAATGGAACAAGTTATATGCAGCAAGTTATAATGGACCAATGAGTCAAAAGGATTCCAACAGGCCGGCAAATAATTCTGCTAGCATATACACTGCCAGATCGTTCTTGGACAAAGGGAATCCTACTGTCAGTGGTATGCTGGAGTCAGCACTATCGAGGCAATGTCATGGCAAGAAAGGCTGAAAGTTGACGTTCTGTACCTATTAACCAAATTGAAGTTTTCTTCTTTGTTGACCTTGTTCAATCTCTCTCTCTCTCTCTCTCTCTCTCTCTGTATGGCCGACATGTCCATGTGTCTGTCGCTTCGCTATATGCATCTCAGTACACGCTTTCCAACTATTTCCAAATCAGAGCAAAAAAGTACAACAAACGATCACTGTCAATGCAGTGAATAAAAACTTTCTTAAACCCTATCTTAACCAAAATTGCAAAACAAGAAAAACACTCTGATTAAAAAAACTACACCAAACACCCACCTACCATACAGCAAATCACTTTCACTCCCACTTCACTAACTTCCCTGTCATAAAACTTCGACATAAGTGACCAAATTATCACTTACAGACATCCAGACTACGATTTCTAGTTGTGCGAGAAATCCAAATTACAGCTTTAACACCCACAATACACAGGTGAGATCCAATAATGCTTGCCAGAGGATGTCCAACTTAGAATCCTTTAATTATAACCACCTCTGGCTTAAGGTTTCCTTTCCTCATTTAATAAATTCTGCTGTATTTTTTCACTGTTCAAATTCTTTACAAACTCTAATCTCATCTCTTGAGCATCTTATCTCTGAAAGTTGATGTTCTGTACCTATTAACCAGAATGAAGATTTCTTCCTTGTTGAGCTTATTCTTCACAACTCCAACTAGCTTCTTGTTTCCAATTCCCCCTACTGAGCTGAAAGAAAAGTAGAAGTATTTGCTATAAACAATGATCTAACGCAAATCGTACACCTACCAAACCGTATACCCAATAACCCTTTCCACCTTCTCTCCCAATAACTTTGATCGTGATTAACTCTCTTCATTCTATACTACAGATAGAACTCCTTGGTCACCAGGAATGTAGAAAAAGCATAATTCCTTAAGTAGACCTTCTCAAGGTCTTTGGCATTCCTCACAGTGACAAGGCAAAACCTTTTGATTCCGCAAAAGGGCAAATATATTCCAACCTTTTACCTTTAACATTTTAGGAAATCGGTTGGCAGCTGGTCTCTGCTTCACCGACGTTCAGCTCATTCCAAAAGCGTGCCAAATGAAAGTTGATTTTCATAATCGAAATTGGTATTTGTGTATTTGTATATTCAAGTTTTTGTTCTAGGACAGTTTTTGATACGTTACATGATGATTAAAATCCAGTGTCTTTTTGGCCTGGAAGAAAAATGAGAAAATCACTGTTACGTACCCATGTTATCAAAGATTCAAGAAATCGAAAAAGGTCAGCGGGGAATGCCATAAAAATTATGACTGCAGTTGGCTCTATAATTGACTTTCTTTTGCAGTCTTGGTGTCACAATAGTTATCATGAAGCTACAAATATTCTTTAGAAAAAGAAGAACTCTTACAAATATTCTATTAATCTAAATCTCTTTAGTATAGTGTAACGTTTTCTAATCTCTGTAATTAAACAGTTAGAACGAAATGTTAACTTAATTGCTTAGTGTTGAAAATATTATCAAGTGTTTTTAGCTCTTCAACACCTAACTGGTGTAATTGTAAAAGATACTGATGTAATTTCTCTTATATCTGGAAATTACAGAGCGAAGATAGTAGGCGACGAAAAATCTGGGAAGAAAATGTCAAAAATATAAACCATCATAACCTTTTAGCGGATTTAGGAAAGTACACGTTTACCATGGGATTCAATGAATTTACTGACCAGGTAAGTTCATTTCTAATGACATTCCTATATTTTGGAGTACATAAAAGGTAACTAATATTAATAGAAAAACAATAAGCAACGTATATTGTTCTAAACTGATTCCCAAAGAAACTTTATTCCATCTGAATTGTGTGTACTGTCGGACCACAAATGCGAGAACCATGGTTGGCAGATTGCCAAGAGTCAATTCATTTTGAAGTGGAGAAAGGAATAAGGCGATATACGAATTCGTCACCAACACGCCAAATCACGTGGTTTATTACGTAAAATTTTGCAACTGTCGTACAATCAAAATAGTTACCAGTTTAAAAACTAGAATTTTCATAAAAGAAAGGCTAATTTTCCTACTCATGATAATAAACACTCATCCCATGAAAGGCATTGATTATCCTATTATCGGAATGGATTCGCTTTCTTCTTCCATGTGCAGAAGTGTCGAGAGGTCCCCTCCTCTGAGGTCGGACAGTATGTTATATGTGCAGATGTTTTGTGTGGAACAAATAGGCTACTCCGGAGAAATATGCATGTCGGGAGCTATCAAGGAAGCCAAGAAGAAAATAAAACATAATTCAGAAATGGCTGACGCATAACAGAAACAAATCACCGATACTGTAGCAATGCACAATTTGTGCCTATATTATTATAATATTTTCGTCAGAGTATTCGACGAATAATTGGAAATATTACGAAATCCCATTCAATGCATCAAGGAATGAGGATCCATTCTGCATTTCGAGTTGTTTCGTGAGGATCTAGGCCCATATGATGCACTACATCGCTAGACACCATAATACACCATAATACATCAAGTGCAACTTTGTTGATCTACTCCAGTAGTTTAAATGTCCCTTAATGTGTTCGCTTATCGTTATAAACCCAGTTATTGTAGTATCAAGTAATTTTATGTCGCATTCGTGAAGAAGGGTAAAGTAATGGACACGAAACCGAACATTACTTTAACATATTACATTGAAGAATGAATGAATGTCGTCGAATAGGACTAAATATCCTGAACATATCTCCACAAAACTCTTGGATTCATCTTGTCTCAGAAACATGAAAGTATCTAGGTTCATAAAAAGGTAAGAGAATATTTTAATAAAGACGTGCAGTTGCTTAAAATTGAAGCATCAATCTGAATATTTAAATATTTATACATTTTCTTGGTCCAATAACTTGGGCCAACAAAATTTAGAGGGAATTGTCCCAGTTGTCGGATCACATATGCGAGAACCTTGGTTGGCAGATTGACAAACTGTGAACAGTGATTACTCTCTACCTAGAGAAGAAGTAAAAAGAGCCATCTTAAGATCAAAATCGGGAAGAACAAGAGGAATTGGGAATAGTCTAACAGAACTACTTAAAGAGAGGGGAGAACATGCTGTTAGTGCACTCCACAAAATTTGCCAGCAGATATGGAACACTGCTACATTGTAGATTAGAAACGACAACAAAGTAATACGACTGATTGAATTCATGTACTCATTTATTGAAATGACGGTTAAAATCAAGGGGAATTATGGGATAGTAGAACAAACATTGCAAAAGCAACACGAGCACTCCAAAATCTAAAACCACGATGAACAGATAACGAGCTTATCGACAATCTAGTTGATTCAGTTCTTCTATACGGAAGCGAAACGTTGACGCTCTTAAAAGAAGATCAAAAGAGGTTGCTGGCATTTGAAATGAGGTGCTATTGACGATCCCTAAACATACCATACACTGATCACATCACAAATGTTTGAAGTAAGACAAAGAATCAGTTCTTTCGTCGGTCCAAGATAACAACATAACTGAGATTGTTAGGAAACAGCTTACGTGGCTTTCATCATTTCAACAGATCCAATGAACTACCAATGGAAGTTCTTGAAGGACGTATTCCATGAATGTATATATATATATAAAATAGCTTTATACGCATGCAAAAGTGATAGAAATTTCAACGCAAACATGTTTGTCTGAAGTGTGCCCTCGAGTTCGAGGGTATGAAAATCGTCAAAAACCTGACGATTTTCATACACTGATGGTTAAAAATAACAAACTATTAGGTTGTCATGTTAATAATCAGTAATGTTTATAAAAGTGATAATAATCGGAACGTCCACTAAGAATTGTATATAATATCCTCAATATTTCAATGAAATCTAGGCTGAAAAGGAACTGCAAGGGCTCACTGGATGCTTACGGAAACCAAACCCCAAGCTCACTGGATGCCACATGAAAGAACCAAGCTTTCGTTCGGATTGTGAGAACGTTGAGAATTCAGCCGCTCCTCCATCCAACATTGCAACAGCGAAGGAGTAAAAAATCGCGTAAGTTAACTGATTATTTATTCTTCTTTTTATGACACAATAAATTGTTTTTTGTCAGATTATGTATAGAAGCTTATGATGAGAAATGCTAATAAATTAAGTTCTTTTTCTTACCAAAATTCGATTGAAATGTTTTCGAATTTAGTTTTGCAAATGAATCAGATGAGCACATTTCTATCTCGACAAATAGACAAAAATTTAACATATAAATTTACGGTATGCCAATGGGTTCATCCATATCAATAATATTCTTGTAAAAAACATTTTATAAAATATTGACCCAAAAAATTTAACTCCATCACACAGTGTTTCTGTATCATCATCAATATTCCGTCTATGTACACCATTTCTGTTGAACAGTAGATATATTAACCGGTTTTTATTATACGTAGATTTGCAGCAAAACTCAACCCCAGCAATCGAATGCCATATCTTCTATTTGAAACCCATAATCTCAAAGACATAACCGTATAAGCAGCTGGCTCTCTTTCGATGATAATCCTAGCATTTCTGTCTACGGTGAACAAAATTCACACAAATCAAAATATATATGCTGACAAGTTGCATCTGCACACCATATAACAATCGAATATGCATAATAGATTTCTGAAATTGCTTTTATCACTAAGACGTTATTCCTTACTATTTCTTTCATTCTAGCATCCTTTTTCCCTTCATTTCATTTACAAAAGAAAAGTTCGATCTTTGGTGAGTTCCCAGGTGTTTACAGGATCCCTTGTTGTTGAACATTACAATCATTGTTAAGAACGTAATATATCTGATCCCTGTTGATCTAAACAGGGTTATTGTACCACCGAACATCGAATCAAAACGAGAAGTTTCAGCTCTTGCAGTTGAGAAAGATTATTTATGAAGACCTTCTTGTACAGTAAACAACATTTATTTCTTCGTTCGTATTTCCGAAGAGATCATCTACATGGCAAAACGTTTTACAACAATCTAGTTATTTCGCGAAGTTTTTCATTAAATCCTAGTAATAATTAAATAAAAAAATAATTAAATCCTAGAAAGGAATAATTAGATGTGAAAAGATTCATACTGTCCTGTCAAGTTCATTTCAATCCAGGACGTTCGCTATTATCGATCTCTTCCTGAGATATATATATGGTGCAGTATAAAGTTAAGATGGTCAGGATCTAATCCCTTCTATCTCGCAGTAAGGATGTTATGTTTGTAGATATGTGTGTTTACGGGACTGATTTGCCAGTTTTGATCGACAACAAAAAAACACCAATTTCCTGGAGAAAAACCTCTCCTCCTCCGTATAGGAGCGGCTAACTCACCATTCCATTCATACCACCGTACTGTAATTTGAATTTGTTTTTTAACTTTTTCTCTGAGTCATTATTCCAGCTCTCATGACCCCAGTTGATACCCTGGTCACGTATTACTTTAACCCTCTCATGTATGAATTTTTATATTCATTGATAAAAAAATTATAATGGCTTTATACAGTACCATTTAATCTTACAGTATTACCATGAATTGATTAATTTTGCTAAATGTGTGTCCTGTATATGTTAAAAATGATGTCCTCATCTGAGGACATCATGCACTAAAGCCAATAGATTACAAACATATTTCTATGGCAATAACTTTGACTAAGTAATTTATTTTCATTAAAAGACATTACAAGGATGACAAAACAGATTATAAACAATTTATATTTTGCTGCAGAACTGCAGGAATGATCAGCATTTGAATTACTTAGTAAATACAAAAAAGTAGAACAATTAGAATTTGCAGTAGCGCTATGTAAATCAAGAACAGTCTTATTTTCTTTGCCTCATTTTGTATGGAAAGACTGAAAACATTCCGGACAGATTGGAACCTCATATCTACCACAGATGTACACTGCAAGAGTGAAACAAGATAAATCTCTGCAGCGATTAGCACTTCTTGTTCTTCGGTAAGTGTTTTCCTTGAATGTTTTCCTCTAAACGGTGGTTCAGTACCAGCAAAGGGATTATCTTTCTCACTAAAACCACGCTGGTTGTCTCTGCAATGGCATATGACCAGCAACAGCTGTATTTTGCACACGAGCTAGACTTTGAACGTTGTGAGTCTGACCAGCAGGGGAAGGACACTGAACATCACTGTCTTCACTTGAAGTGTCACTCTCAGTAGGATCATTTTGTGATTGCTGGTATGTAGGATCATCATCAGAATCACTGAACTCCAAACCATCTTCAGACTCCTCCCACAGTTTTTCAATCTCTTCTTCAGTAAGTCTCTTGTGGTAATAGGCCTTTTTAATGCCTGATGGACCTGGCTTTTGGTTATTCATCTGCAAAAGAGATGATAATGCCAATTAACAGACTTAACGTTCATTTATGTTTGTAAAAATAAAATAAATATTTGCAAGAACTTTCTAACCTCAAACTATTTGCAGCATAGATCACCTTACAAACATATTGTCCTCATGGGAAGACAGTTTGTTTTCAAGTTCGTTTTATGAATATGGTAATAAACATGAACAAATTAAATCTGCTCACTCCATCTACAAAGTATAGCAATAGATTAAACCATACTAACCTTTCCAGAGGACTCATAAAATCAACAAATTCAAATCGACAAAACAGCAGATTTTCACTTCCTCCTTGACACCACCATGCACTGCAGAGAGATTGGTATTCCTGTAACTCTGTTGAAACTCCTGCCATCTGGTGTAGTTTCTAAGAACACTTTGGTCTCCCCAGACGAGGACTACATGCATACAGTAGCACTAAATTATGAATGAATAATTATTATGAGGGAAAATATATGTGTGCTCATATGAGGCCCTTATGCATGAGAGGGTTAATAAAGCAACGTTTATATTATGGTCTATCGTGTCTCAATCCAGTTAAATGTTTTCATTTAGTGAAAAATAAAATTGATCGTGAATTATATAATCCGATAATAATTTTCTTGTTTTTTCTTGTTTTTTTCTTGTAGGGACTAAACATTGGATGATCAAGGATTTAACAGAAAGGCCAAAAGAGGAAAATCATTCATTTTCTGTAATGATCACTGCCAAAGAACGTTCATTTTTAAATGTATCACGTTTTGTTCTGTTAACTATTATTCTTAATGTGTTCATTTCACTTATTTCTATTCTTGTTTCGCATTCATACTTTTGTTTCTTTTTGTTAGATCTTTATTTTTTTTCATATACTGAATTTAGACATCATGATATTTGTATTATCCTTAAGGATGTTTTTTTTACTCAATCCTGCTTTATATTTGGAATATTAGCAGTTATTTCTAGGTATTTAAATTTCATTACTTATTCTAATATTTTCCCATTTTGTTTTAAATTGACATCTGACTAGTTCTTTTGCAGTTATCACTGTTTTTGATTTCTCTGTTGATATTTGTGCGTTAAAACTGCTGCATATTTGTTGGCGTTTGTATAATTGCTTCTGAAGATCATCGTCATATTCTGCGAGTAAACCCTACCTCATCTGCATTTGAAACCAAATTTAAATTTTCTATTTTTAAATTTTATTCCATTTCAATTTCTGTTTCTTAAATTCTGTTATTATTTCGTCCATGATTATGCTAAATAAACGTGCACTTAAAGAATCCCCTCATCTAAGTCTGTCCTTATAAGGATTTTCTGTGTATTTGCGTGCTATCTTATTATATATTCATTTTTTTGTGTAATCTTCAATAATTTTTTCAAAGATTTGCAGTGGAATTTTCTAAATCCTTGGGCTTTCGGTAATCTGATTCTCTCTGATAAGTCTTCAAGAAGTCAATGAAAGAGATAAGTATTTGTTTGCTAAATTCATTGATTGTCCTGGTTTTTTTTTTGCCTTATAACAAATATAGCATCAGTATATGATCTTTCCTTATAATCTGGTCTTGATTCTAATTCTTCTTAGATAATTCTTGTAAATATTTGTACAGTGGAGCGCGGCAAATTTATTCCTCGATAGTTTGGGGTTCGGATTTTGCTTCCTTTTTTAATCTTCATTCTTCATTCATTGGGAATCTGTCTTTTCTTGAAGATATGTTTAAATTTCTTATGTTTTCAGCCATTTCTTTACGCCCATGTTTTAGTATTTCATTGTAAATTCCATAATACATATCATGTCATAAAATTAGGCAGGCATATGCAGCTATATTAACTACTCCCAAAATAAGTGCTGTATGATATTTACAATAAAAATGTCTCGAGTTATTTAAAAGTGCTTCATAATGTTACAGAATGGACTAGTTGTGCTGATTATAGATTATATTCGTTATCCTGCTATATAATACCTTGATTAATGTTAGCTAGAAATTGGTAAACAGAACTCTGAATTAGTTTGTTGTTTATAATGATTTACGGCATCCATTATCATTGTACTACTGACTCAACAGCTTTCTTGACATCAAAGGTTAAAAACTATTCTTGTAAATCGTATACAGCGATATTGTTATGATTGAATAAATTCATTGTATTTCTCGCTATTGGTAACCAGTGTTTGTCTATTTTGTTATCATTAAATGATCGTATAGGGATTTGAACCATTGTGTGCAGTGTACACTATAGTTTGTTTGAAAGTTTCATTTTAAATCTTCTAATAAATTCCTAGTTTAGCTTCTCGGTAACTTTCATAACTCTAGATCTGTAGAAGAAAAACTTGATCCTGTCGATTCTGGTTATTACTGACTTAACAAACCTTTTTGCAATCGATTTTATAGATTAGCATTAATCAATAACTTTTTTCCTAAGAAATATTACTTGTTTTTAATCTCGTTACTCAGAAAACGGCTGCAGTGGAACCGACATTAGGGTATATAAAAATACTACTTAGAATTAGAAATATTGCCTCTCATCTACCACTCTGTGCGAATGCATTCAACCTCGGTGATGGTGAAAGGTGGAGACTCACTATCTATTTTCAAGAAGTTAAGGCTAACATGGGTGCCGCTTATTTCCTATAGAAAATGAAAACGGCGTCTGATGATCTTTCAGATCATAAGCTTCAAAGATATTGAAGAAATTAAAAATAAATAAATCTACGCAAACACATGAAATAACCATCTAACTAAATTAGAAAAATTACTAATTTTTTTTATTTAGAAATTTTATTTATTTAGAAATTAGAAATTTTTCTAATTTCTAAATTAGAAAAATTACTTAGAAAAAATTATTTCTACAGTGCTTTGTAGGTTTCATATGCTCTGGCTAATAAACGAACCACTTACGACGATACACAAAATCCTGAACATTAAAAAACCTTAAAAACTACGTAGTTCTACTAAGGAATTACTTCAACAACACTTATCGTAACACCTGAGTCACATATCGCATAACATGATCCACCATAACTAGGCGCTTGAACAACTCATACGGTTTAGCAGTGAGATCGCATCGCATGGCTGCACTGCTGAAACAACAGACCACAAAATTTAAAGCACAAACAGTTACAAAAAACAATAAACACGAACTGTGGGATCTATGTCAACACAGTTAGTATAACAAATAACATCTACATACGCTTCCCAAATCATAACTACAGCATTCAATGCCTACGTTCCATCCAGTGGCAGCTCGTGGCTTGAAATCGTGGGGGTGCTGCAACTTTCGAAATATACATACACACTGTAAGTACAGTGTATACGTGTTTGGATAAAATGTCAAAATTATGGTAAAAATTAAAAAAAAAACTTAAACATGAAAAAATATTGTGTATTATCGATAAAATTATACAGTTTAATATAATTCAAAATTATTTAAAAATTACTACAACAAAATGTTATGCCTTTAATTGCAATGTCGAAATATTTAAAGAGACAGAGTAAACACGATGAGCACTACGAACACTCTACTATGGCGCAAACTGCATCTAAACAACAATGGAACTGAGCCACGGACAGTGCAGCATTACGCTAATAGCTCGCATCTCGTTATGACGTGCATATGCTTGCGCGCGTAGCAATATGACACTGTGGTAAACACAGTGCTTCTAGCGCCCTCCTAAGTGCTACAAGATGGATTTTTATTATTTTTTATACAAAATAAGAGAACTGTATAGGATTGTTGATCATAAAATTAAATATTATAAGCAAATATAAATAATTAATTAAATATATTGGAGAGAGAGAGAGAGAGAGATGTTTTCCGCTAGGAGTGCTCTTTTTTGAATAGCAGTGAGCATTCATAGAGAGGGATTCACTTCCCCAAATACGAAATTGCGCTTTAAGACTGGGTGATTTGGAATTTATAACATATTAGGGGATTACGATTGTATCTTGGTATGATATCCTCTATTCCAGCTTATCAAATGACTTGAAAATGCCAAAACGGCCACTTGAATTTCTCTAGTAGCTATTATTGGCGTTCATATCTTGTCCCAAGATATGGTTGGCTAGGAGATCTCTGGTGGAAAGAGATTCCGCAATCTGTGTTAGTGTTCACTGATTAATTGTTGGACCTCCAAGCGGTGAATAAATTAGCTATCGATTTCCTTGTTTCCTAATGGATTGAGAGGAGGCTATTGAGATAAGAGGTTGATCTCAGGAATTTTAAATTACTTTTTCGGGTATAGCTAGATATAGGCTTGATTTCATGAGGTTGGGTGACACCAGACGAGTACGACAAGTGAATTCATAGCCGACATAGGACGGTTGTTAATTCTGGAATACAACTGTGTATGATTGAGGAAATACCATCTCTGGATCAGGAAACTAATCTCCAGATCGTTTTCACAGTCCATAAAGAGATCGCGCTAACATTCCTTGGTCGTATTAAGACTTGGAGCATAACACAGATGTCTAGAGATCAGCTTTAAATTTTGATGATGTAAAAGAATAATAGATAACACTTTTTCTCTCTCTCTCTCTCCAATGCTCTTGAACTTTTCTTAACCATAACCGATAATTTAGGTGGAATTTAAAAGTGCAACGTACCACGTGGATTGCAATTTCTATTTTTACCCCCACAATCACCAACCGTCTCCAGAGAGTATCATGGAATTAATCTCGGTGGCTAAATGCCCAACTGCATTCACTATTTCTGTTCAAGCCAAGATTTAACAACTGGCGGGAAGGGTCAGCCAACGGAAAAAGATGAAACTCACCATTCATTCACTCTGAGTCGACATTGAAGTTTGTAACGACTGAAAAACAACCATTGAAACACAAATCCCACTTTTAAACGACCAAATGCAATTACATCGTATGTAACGTCGGTTGTACCTTCTGATCCTGTGGAAAGACTGTCGGTTGTAACCCCTATTCATCAGCACTTCCACCTGGTTTTCCTCAACATGGCAAAATTGAAACAAAACCTAAAGACAAACCTGACTTCCTAGCATCGTTCTTCTCGTCTAATCTTGCTTAGTTAGTCAATTTAAATCACTTCTTACAATAAAAGGCATCGCTTTTCATGTCACTTATGGTCCTTCGGCACAAAAGCATCAAGGAATCTTTAATTAATGAAAATACCAAAAACGTCTTTAAAAAGATTTGCTTCAAAAACTACCATTCATTTTTATCGTCCCTACCTACCTTTATACATATGACATCTGCTCAGCATAAAAAAAAACAAGCCGATAATCATTCAATTTAAAAAAAAGGAGATGAAGATTTATTATCAAACTAGTGAATGCTATTAACTTACTTTTCTCTAAAATAATAAATATGGTGAACATAGCCAACGTCTTCAGAGATGAAACTGGCTAAGTCGACTAGGAGATCCACAGAAGATCTCTCTCTCTCCTTGTTGACATAGACGTAAGATTTGGAGAATGATATTCTGTTGCACGTAATGATGCAAGAGCTCTAACATTGAGTTTGTGAATGAATTTGATCAGGTTCGAGATTGCGTTTGATCAGAGCTGACATTGATTGAGTTTGAGATTGAGTTCGGTCAAGTTGAAATCAATGCTTGCTCAGGATATTTCTTGAATGGCAGATTTCTTTCTGATCGGTTACTCATGTCATGGAGGACGGTCTCTTCTTCACACCCATTCGCCAATTTAGGAGTTTTCCAAGGCCCTGTTTATCTCTTACATTATTTCTCATATTTCGTAATGACTTTCTGTCACTAGTAACCAATCCTTATCTATATTCTTACAGTGGCAGTACTTTCCTCCTCCATCTCATTTGAAACATTTTTATAGTGACCGAACATCACAAGTTTGTATACCTTAAACATAATTCTTGATACTGTTTTCAAGTCTAGTGTGGGTTAACATATTCAGCTTGAATATTGCTAAAAAGCAATCCTTTCTTCCTTCTTTCTCGCTAAAAACTGCTTCATCTTTCTCTCTTTACCACAGATGATGCCAAATTTCTAGACAAGATCAGCGCTATTATAGAATATTGTTCTCATGTTGGCAGTGATGCATCAAGAATCTCCCTAAAATTCTTGATGCTATCCAGAGGAGTGTCATTCAGTTGATAAATAATTCCTCTCACTTCAATCATTATCCCACAGATGGCTGTAATTTTTCCACAGGTACTTCCAATGATATTACTCTAGGAAGTGAAATCCATCATCCGTCACCAAATCGACCGACACACGAGTGGAACCTGATGGACTGATGGACAAACTGTTGGACTACAAATACTTTTGTAGTCCAATAGTAAAGGCATTGCATCTGATTCATCTGTCCTTCCTCTTTTATTCTATCTCTCCCTGTTCTCTAAAACAGCCTTTCTTACGAAACGTTCTTCAAGGACTACAACCTTCAGCTATTCAAGGAGAATGGCTCCTAAAATGCAGTCTTACAGCACTAATATACTGTATGTTTTGCAACATCTTTCTCTGTTGGATCAACATGAAAATAAATGCTACGCATATTAACCTTCGTCAAAACAGACTCTCCTGTTCCACACTTGCCATCAAAACCGACCCTTATAAATGCAGAATACGACGAAACTCCTCGTAGTCCAAGGCAAATGTCTGTTCTTCCTCTTTGAGAGGACGCTACCCAGACAGCCGAGTTTGTCCACGAATGTTTTCGAAGTCCACTACTCAATGTTATTCTTTTGCGGATTGAATTGAACAATATAATTATGAGTTCAACGAATGAAAATTGCAACGTCAAGCTTATTTAGCTTCTCGTTCATCAATAGTTTATGTTTTCAGATTTTAAGTGAACAAAAATTATAAATGATCCATACGCGGACCAAAAACAATTACTGAAACAATTCATCACTGCAAAATACGTAATAAATATATTTAAAATTGATGAAATAATTTTATTTTTAGAAAATATTTTTTGTATGAAACAAACAAAAATTGAAAATGATGTATTGGTTGTCTGTTTCTAATCTAATATATTAGAATATAATCTTAATGAGCGTTGATTTCCATAGTAAATTTGAATTCGCCTTGTTCTGCCAAAAGATGCATTTTTGATATTTTCTTCTCAGATTTTATGCCTACATCTGTCTTCATCTTTAATCTCATTCCGTAGTTTATAGAAATATCAGGAATCATATTAGCATCTAAGAGAACGCAATCGGTATTGCCTTTCATTTTCTTAAATGAAATTTTGCATTTTGTAAAACTATTTAACAATAAAAACTTGAGTAGTTGTAATAGTCAGTTAATTTTCATCGCATTCACATCTTTCTATGAATCCATCAGATTTAAGATGGATGGATGCTCTCAGACTTCTATTGGTTCACAAGTCCCTTTTGCGCTCTACCAGAAATTCCATGATAGATAGGCCATGTCGTAAAAGAAATATTTATTTTTTACGACATTTACGTACTTGGATAAATCGTCATTAAAGATATACAACAGAAAAAAATCTATAAAGACATTCTCTCTTCAAAGTATTGTATTTTTTGACAAAAAAAGACCAACAACTTATTCCTATGTTAAGTTATCTTTTTTCTTCCTCTGATGAAGAACCTCTAAATCTCGAAGCACAGGTACCTGCATACGGGTTCTTACACTTTACCTGTCCAGAAAGATATTATTATGATCATTTATGTTGCGCAGTCAAGTATGATATTTCTCATCGAATTTTCAGACGCACTGGTGCAGTATACTAACCATTTACAAAAATAAGACAGCATGGAATAATGCAGTTATGAAATCGCCGAAACAAGTAGGGTTTAAACATGATGTCGACCTGGATCTGACACCAACCTACCAACAGGCTGTGGGTCCCATTTCATCCGTGAGCATGAATATTTATGGTTTCATTAGACGGGAAATTAATTGTGTTGTCCATTCTCCCATTGGCCATAATGTTTACCACATAATTGACCACCTATCAGCTTACTGAGGGGGATAAACAATCTTCACAAAATTATATTGTTGACTTCAAGAACAGAGTTTTCAGGATTATGTAAACAATAAATTAAGCATGGAACAGTTCATTAATAACATTTTTTTTTGCAAAATATAGAGAAGAAACATATTAAAATTACCGGCCCGTAAACTAAGAAATATTTCGATGAATAGGGAAATTACTCAAAGAGATATGATATCTCTTTGTGTATGATAAAATTCCACACGGAGTTGGAATTTTATGTACGGTTTTCAACATACCAGACATTCCCCAGACAGTTCTTTATCTGGCTCAGATTTCACGGAACAGGACTTTGCTCCTGGATTTGTTTTTCTAACATGTTTTTCAAATTTTTGGGAAGTGGGTCATCTCCGTGGTTTGTGGTCGCCAGGAAGATGGCAGAATTCGCTGTCATGCTCGAGCTGAACCACTGCTAATCGTGGAACAATGTTCTGATAATCCTTGGAGGACACTCGACCGTTCAGCAATATCATGGGACCCGTTCCTTACCAACAAAACCTGCCCCACACCATGACACTACCTCCAGAACCTCAAGTTGCGTTTACAAGGCAAGCTGGGTTCATTGCTTGACGGGCTACAACCAGACTCTCTGCCTCTCGTCGCTACAGAACAGCGAAAATGAAACGATATCCCCTTAGCATGATCTTCAGAAAAGGAAACAAATGGACTCAGTTATGATCTGAGTTACCAAGAGGAGAAATGACAGAATGTTCGGAATGAGAGTTGGTTATGAAAGCAACCAAGGCGGTGGAAGAATGATTATGTGGTATGCTGATGGATTAATGAATGAATTGTTTCAAAACATTAAGAACCTTAAAAATCTCGGCATTTCTTCTAGTTCTGAAGAAACATCACGTTTCAGGCTGGACCGGAAGACCATTCTGGAAAATTTTATACCACGGGGGGGGGGGGGGGGGGGATCAAAGAGAAACTGAGTTTGGCACTCTCTTAAATGGGATGTTAGATATAACGTATTCATAGTTACCATCCGTGTGACAAAGGAATCACAAGGATAGTGAAATTATTTATTCATTTATTTTAATTTACATCCCAATCCACACTTATTAGAAATATATGATTTACAAGATTTCTCTCTATTGTGCCTACTGGACAAAATTTGAAAATAAAATAGAAACATAATATCTCGTTATACATATCAACGAAAAGAATATGTAATGTTGTTTGATAGTTTCAATTAAAAATTAGGTAATACAAAGAAACATGCTGTTTATGACGTATTTCTTTCATCTTTTAAAATTTTAAAATTTTAAATTTTAGCTTCTTATATTCTGTAATGAGCATCGAAACCAGTTAGCCGTTTTCTGAATTAGAATTTAACATTAATCGATTTCAATTAAACTGCACTTCGTGTTTTGTTAAAAAAAAAACAGATAACGAGTTGCCATTTCTGGTCGTTGATCGTATTGATAGACACAAAGTGAAAATTAAATGGAAGTGATTACACTCCTACATATTTAGATTGCCATGTTAATTTTATCAATAGTGATAACCTTATGCAGAAGGAATTTTAGTGTTGTTGCCGTTACAAATGTCATAATACCAGAAATGTAAAACGAACTTTATGATAATTACACTGAGTCATATGCTTGCTGAAAGATTGTGAAAGTCGATCGTAGTTTTCATTGTGGATCTACGACAAAATCAGAATTGTATCCTTGGGATACGATAAATCCCAAGGTTACGATTAATGAATAAATATGACGATCAATTTAAAAAATGTTTAAAATAAGTTACACGATTTATTCTACCGAAGTTAAAAATTACAATGGACGACTTACCACACTCATCGAACGTGACCTTACGGTGCTACGAAGGCCAATAAGTAAAAACGGCTACTCGTCAGCCGATACGTTGAATGCGAGTCCTGGACATCGAATGGAACATGAATTTGCACAGAAACCTTCAGAACCGAGGCTCACAATGTGGGTTTCCATGGCAAGGTCACAGTATGCAAGTCCCACATTACCCAAACCAAATGAAGCGTCGTATTCAGTGGTTCAAGAGCGTGTACGGTGGACGTGGAAACTTGGAAAGCTGTGTTATAGAGCGACAAATCACACTACACCTTCTACCGAGCAGATAGACGGATGTGGATGACGCCAAGTGAACGTCAGAGTACGTAACCCCAACTGTAAAATTCGAAGATGGTAGTGTGATGGTATGGTCCTGTATTTCCCGGTTTGATCTCTGACTTTTGGTTTTTTGGTGTCACGAAAATTGAACTCCGAACTGTACTGAACATTCTTGATAATGCAATGCTTACTACTTTGTGGGGTTTCTACGGAAATGGTGTCCGTTGTGTTCTTTCCTACCAGTATGTTCAGGTGAAAATCACAAAACCCAAGGACACCTGATGATATTATTATGTACGTCATATGGACAAAATTTCTCCAAATTAGTCCATTATCTGCCTGGACTCCAATACTGTAAAATCTCATATTTCTATCTTTGTAATGAACTTCTTGGAAGCAGTTATATCAATTACCTAAAATTTGATGATCTTCCTCAATGTAATTCTCATATTCAGGTTTATTTCCGTTTTTTATAGATGGTTCAGATGAGAGCTCTACTCCAACAATCCGTAATTTAAATTATACAAGTAACCACTGTGAAACTCCAATATTTACAGTGGTTAGTTAAATATTATCTATCCCCAACTATCTTTATATATTCCTGGTTTTGATGGCTACAAATTCTACAGAAAGGAACTCTGAACGATATTGCAAATAAATTCTTCAACGTCATGTTCGATTGTTCCGTGGTGCTGTAGGCGAAGAATTCATTTTATGGAAGACAATGCAATACTACATCGTACACGAGAAGTGGAGGTACTTCTGGAGACCGAGGATATTAATCGAATCGAGTAACTAGCACGTTCCCGTCCGCGATCTCAACCCATAGAACACGTTTAGGGCGCAATTGGGAGAAGCATTCAAAAAAAAATCAGCTAACACCGTTTTATCCCTTATAGAGAGTAGGCGAGGCCATTTTAGCCCTATCTGACTTTTGGAGACTAAGTGGACAGTTCAGTCTCCACTGGTAGCCAATAACCGATAGCTGGCCCAAGGCTATTACTAATTTAGCGGCACGCAGTGAAGAAACAACTAACAAGTGCCGCCATCTCGTGTTCCCTAACCATAACACAATAGTTTTAATGTCTGAAAATAGTGTGGGTTCGACGGCCGATTTTCTTGAATTTACAGGACGAAAAACCCGAGTTTCCGGGAGAATAAACCCGCTTGTCCCTGCCTGAGATCGACTAACTCGGGAATCAGTCGAAAAAAAAAAAGGCTTGGAAAATGTTCTTCTACTCGGTGAGTTAATTTTAACCCAGGTCTTTCTTTGTGCGATCAAGCGTCGCGGAGTGCAAACGCCACTTCTACTGAGCTACACAGCCTTTCACGGGAGTCGAATTTCTCCTGGAAATTTCCTTCCAGACTAGAAACAAGGTATTATCCTTGCTGTAAATGAGGTAGATTTAACTATACGTCAAATAAAATTGCTGATGATAACGTTGGATTATCTTTAAGAGCGGAAAAGATAAGAACAAAGATAATGAAGATAATGAAACTAATTTACAATAAATATCAAGATAACCTTCATACTAATCTCTCTCTCTGAGTCATCATTGTGTCACCCATCCTTTCTTGCCATAAACACCATTTTACAAAAACAAAGTTTTCTCATAAACTTACACTGACAGTCTGGAGCCCGTCTTTTCCAGTGGGTGAGTTGTGATCTTGTTTTTAGCCAATGGAATATAAAAATAATTATAAAGAAAGGTTTATAAAGCAATACCAGCCTGATGTATTTTCGATTTTTGAACTTATGTTTAATTTTAATCTCTAAGAGTTTCTTTTTAATGTTCTTGTATTTAAAAACTAATATGACAATTGGAAGCAACTCGCAGCTATATCAGAATTTTTTGTATTTGCAGGAGAAATTTGACTGGATTGTATTAACAGGGAAATAGGAGACATATTAGTAGAGAATCTTAGCATCTTTTAAAAGATGCTAATATTCTTTTCATTATTGTTATTATCATTTCCAAAATGGTGTATTTTATCAGACCAATATTTCATCTGTCCTTGTCGCTATAGTAACATCTGCGGTTTCTCGTGAATCTTGCAGAGTGTGTTTCACAATAATTGTATATATTTACTTATAAATGTGTAGATAATAATCAGCATTTGTTGGCTTTCATTTGTATATCAAAATAATTGTTTCTTTTCTAGTATCAATGGCTATATTTACTGATTGTTTTCTGGATGACGTATGGGAACGTTACAAGGTAAGACATACATTTGTTCGCGCACACAAATTACAAGAGCGAATGTGGCTTTATGCTGTAGCATCATGTTTAAAGTTCTCGTCTAGTATTATGCCGAGGTAGCTGATGCCAAAAAACATGTATCCCATCTGCTAATATCTTCTATTTTCCTTGCTTGTGTGTTTTATAAGAAATCTCAGGAAGGCGCCATCTCACAAAATAAAAGAGAACAGACAACATTAAATATTTTAGAATCTTTGGATGGTTTTATGTTCAACTAGTTTTGAATATTATAATACATAAATCTGCATAAATAATAACGATAAAAAATTATTGCATTTTTTGCATTTTCAATGATTTAAAAATGACATATTTTTTCTAATAAAAATCCTCTTCTCCTTCCTTTCCAGGCTTACAGGCCAAGGGGCCTCTTCCGGACTCAATTCCATCTTTTTAAGGGTCTTCCTCTGCATCGAGTACCTTTTAGGTGGTAATTTAGAATCTGTTTAGGTATTCTGTTTCTATTCATTTCCATTACGTGTTCTTTCCATTTTTCTCTATAGCAAATACCTATTTCATTTAGGGAGGTTGTAATTCCAAGTTTTTGTCTGATTTCGTTGTTTTTCATTTTGTCCATTATTGTGACTCCTTCAGTTCTGCGCAGAAATTTCATTGCGGTTGATTCGATTCTTCTTTCATCTGCTTTTTTTATTGTCCATATCTCACTGCCATAAAGTAAGATTGGTTTAGCAACTGTATTGTAGATTCTTATTCGTGTGTGTTTTTGTACATAATTGGGTTTAATAATTTTATTTATGATGCCTGTTACTTTCAAAATGTTTGATATCTTTGGTTCTATATCAGCTTCGTTTTCATATGACATTGTGTCTTCTAAATACTTGAATGTATTTACTTGCTCTATTTGGTTGTTTATTACTATTTTACTTCTTATTGGATTAGCACCTTTGAACGCCACGAATTTTGATATTTTCGTAGCCTATGTTTTTATCAGATTATTTTGACTGCATAATGATTTTTGCAGTTCATCTTCATTGATTCCGAGGATTATTTGGTCATCGGCAAAAAGTAGAGTAGTTAATCTGGTGTTACGGTTTATCTTGAATCCTCTTTCATTAGTTCTCTTCCATTCTTTTATGATTCCATTCCTTCCATTCTTTTTATCTTCCATTCTTGTATAAAATCTAATAAAAATTATATAAATGAAATGGTTGGAAATGCTTTGATAACAAGATCTGTAATTGGCTATTATACCATTACTAATCATACACTTTAAAGGATGTAGATATTTATAAATGCAATGAAATCTGTTTAGATCGTATTCGATAGATGCTAAAATACAATACTATAGAAAATAATAGATATATAAAATAGATTATAAAACTGCGGAAAACAATAAAACAGTTAACCAGAATAACTATTGTTAATACGATATTGTATGCAGATGATCAGATTATATTACAAAATAAATGAAGATTATCTTCAAAAATCAGTTTATAAATTAAATAAAACAAGCCACCAACACAATCTGAAAATTTCACTAAAGAAATCAAACCTCGTCGCATTTCAAGGTAGAGATTCTACTTATCTAAAACTAGACATCGTACATAAGGTAATAGAACAGGTGATACAGGTTGCATAGCAACGCATCTAAAGGACGGATGAAGAGTAAAAATAATTCATAAATTTGCCGAATTAAAAAGACAACGAATAAAAATCAAGACGAGAAATGGAACTCTAATTTTGTACATAGCTGTTCTCACATTTAACCACTAAAGATCAGAATACAACACTAGCAGAAATGCGATTTTAAAACCAGTTAAAAGGTATACAAAATTAGACCATATAAAAATAAAGACATTAGACTTTCTCCAAAGGGAGCAGAAAAAAGTGAACAAAGAAATTCCTCTAGTTAGCAAGTGTAATGGAACTTACATCCTTCTTTCTTCTATCACTTTATTACATTACATATTACATCGGTTCTGAGAATTTATTGGGGCTTGAGCAGAATATTTGCATAATAAAATATTTATATTTATTACCAGAGGCAATTCTATTAAAACATAATTGCCTAAAATAAAATACAGATTAAATAAACCACTTGAGGACTTCGATAAATGGGACTGTGGTCTCCAACACAAAGACATTGACAAACATGTATGCCCACAGCGAGATTTGTACCCCACTCCCCAAAAGCTGGTTTGTTATTGAGTAGACAAACTGTGCACTCGGAAGAGATATTTGTGGGATTTACGAAAAGCACAAGATAATAAGTCGGATTTACTAATCGCAGGTGAAGGAACTTGCTGATATTTTGAAACAACTGATAAGGCTGTAGGCTGAGATAACCTATTTCAGTTAGTTGAGTTTAAATATATGTAGATATTAATTAAGAGCTTACGTAGCTTGCTTGGTTTCGACAGGGCCCTTTAGGTAGAAAGACCTGGGTTTGAATCCTGTCCATGACACTAGTAACCTTTATCGGAAGATTTCAGTCAAAGGTGAGTTCGCCAGTCTCATGCGCAGGTAGAGAGTTTTTCTACTGGAAACTCGGGTTTTTCGTCTCTCAAAACAGCGAACGGGGCTGTCAATCAACACACGTATCTACAGACTTAGGATACTAACTACACCATGGAAGAGATTAGGGCCTCACTATCGTTTATTTTCAACAAAGATGTTCCCATGGCGACGGAAGCTTTACGAGCAACAATTCGTATGTGATAAAAGATGTAATGAAGAAGGTAAAGAATATAAATGCAAAAAAATGCAAATTATGTATAAATGCAAAAAAAGATCAAATTTATGAGAGTTTCAAAAGAAAACAGATCCGAGCCCAGAAATATTCATAAACAATACGAAAATTTAACATACAACAGAATACAAATATTTAGGCACCTTTACTGCAGATTGAAAGCAAGATAAAGAAATAAAAAAACAGCTATAGTTAAGAAAGAAAGCCACCAACAGAGAGAACTGGAAGGACATGGTGCTGCACTCTCTCACTGAGGAAACTGCATGAAAAAAAAAAAAAAGAAAAGGATGTAATAGACCAATTGTTTGCAGATCAACAAGAGACTCGCCACCACTTCTTAAAGTTCTATATTTGAATCTACTTAGATAACAAAATGGTGCGTTCAGTTCATGAGCGTGTTATAAGATTTACTGGAGAAACATACAAAAGGCCACTCAAATTTAAATTCTTTTAAAGCAAACACGAGAAAAAAATAAAAAAATTAAAAAAATAAGCGGGAAAAGATTCAGTCATTAATCAGGAAAGGTTGCGTGAAGAGAAAAAGTCTGGCTAATTAATTCTCAATTTTCACTTCTTTTTACAAATGAATTAAATTACACCAATCATTTGTTTTGCTCAAAAACGAATTTATAATAATAAATTACAAATTATACAAAGAATACTCTATTTGCGTATGCAGTGAATCATATATATTTTCTTAACAGAAAACCTTCAATAAATGTTATGCATACGAAGACTCGGAAACTACAGGTTCATCATCAGATGAAGACTGTCAGGTAAGTTAGAATAGGAATAATATACTGTTCGTTTTTATCAACAAACTGCATTTTTGTTCGAAGTTATTATCTGTATAAAACTATATGTTTTGCGTGTTTGAATGAGAACTTCCTTGGGATAATTACAATCATCTAACAGATCTTCTCGATTAAATAAATAACTATTTTTGAAGTACACGAATAACTGAGCATATTTCTGCTTCACCCTCAGGGAAGTATATTTAGTTTATATTCATAGATAGTGATACCCTTCCAAGTGATAGTGATTCCCTTGCAACTAATGTAATCTGATATTTCTATGAATTATAGGATCAAGAGAAAATTAGACGTGAAATCTGGGAATCAAATATCAAAATGATGGTTCTTCATAATCTTTTGGCAGATTTGGACAAATCCAAGTTTACTATAAAACTCGACAGATACTCGGACACGGTAAGTTTAATGTTAATGGATTCTTTCGTTTTTAAGTACGCAAATATTGTTAATGTTCGGATTGTAATCTGAACATTAACAATATTTGCGTAAGCAACCAATAAGAATTTTAGTCTTTGTTAATGACATATTGATTGATAATCAACCAATCTAACAAAATGTAGTCTACAAATTATTTCCTTTTTAAATTCGAGAGAAAATAATTATCCTAATAGTTATTTGAAAATTTCTTGTCTTTTTAGCAGTATCTAAATAATTTCTTTATTCGCAGTGATGTGGCTGTTTAAGCGAATGAGACCGGCTGACTCACTTTTAATCGAAAAACGTCTATTTATATTTATAATGGTTCTTCGCCCACTAGAAGGAACTGGAACCTTCTAGTGTTTCCGATCAAAGCGTATCTTCGATACTCACTGAACTACAGACACTGGGATGCAGCTGAAAGTGACATTGATTGAACTCATGATCTGAATTCACGTAATTGTGAATTGAAACCTGAATTGAAATTGATGTGAATCATACCCGTGAATGTCTTTAAAGCTACTGTAAGTCTCCAGTAAGTACGGTGTATTCTCATACCTGTCGGTGAATATCATCTCCTGCATTGGAAAAAATTCTTATAACCCTTCAGTATGGAACCAGCAGAGAAGAAAAAGAGTTAAACTGCCTCTTCTAATTAAAACAAAATGGCACAATCTGTTTTTTTTTTATCTTTTATAACGAATTCTTTTTCAAGTAAAATAAAATCCAACCTACATACACACGCACGTACGCACGCACGCATGCATACATACAGCAGCTTGCAATAATTATTGGACATTGTTAGCAAATAATTAAAATTAGGAACATCACTAGAAATCAGTCATAGCGTGGATTTAATAAAAGAAAAGGTTCCGATATTTCATTCATTTAATGAGATTTCAGTATAATTACAAGAATTCAAACAATATTGATTGATTAACTGGAAAAAGGAAAACTTGAATGTAAAAAGAAACTCAAGAAGCACCCAGGGAAAATGACTCAGTGGGTGAGAATGATAAAAAATAGTTCTGCGTTTCTCCTTCAATGCATCAATGAAGAACCTCACATCTAGAAGTTGAGGATGTCCATGGATGCAAAGGTTTGTGTCTGAACATCATGCAGTGGATCTCAAACTCTAAATGTCCAAGGAAGGACTGGAGTATGAAAGCCAAACATCACCTTTACAAATAATTGGACAGCAGAGCACTGGAAAGTTGTAGTATGGAAAGATGAGGTCAAGGTATTAGGACTCTCATATTTACCACAATGTTCCGTCTTATCGATTTTATCTGTTGATGGCAGTGTTGCTGTCTAAATATGTTCCTCTTAGTTTGAAATAGATCCTGTTCCTCCCGTCGCGTGATATTATATATTACTGAAAATGGACGCTGAAATTACTATATTTTGAAGAATATCTCAATACTCGACTTGCAACTGCAAAGGGTTATCTGGAGTGGACCGATATAAAATTGTGGAATACTTTGAGAAAATTGTCTGGATTGGATCGTCTGTAATATTTGAATATGAGTTTTTTTGTAATCTTGGCTAAAAATCGACCAATCCTGGGATGATTTTTGAAACATTATAAATGTGAATCAGCACAAACGATTAGGTATAGAGTATGAAATCGGTGAATCATATTGTAATTAATATTGTTGCGGTGGGGTGACGATTGAAACGGTTTTAATATCTTTAACTGTAGTACAATAAGTATTTAATTTTTAGGAGAAAAAAAACAGGAAATATTAGAAGAGCGATAAATGAGAAAACAAAAGAGATATACGTAATGATTAAGTTGACTGTGATCACCAAGTCCATCATTTCAGAGAAAAACAAATGGAATAGATGAATATTGACCTGATCTCATGATGATGAGTAGATGCTATATGTGTATGAAGGAAGTTCGAAAGATTTCCAATAGTTATTCAGCAAGGATCAAAAAGATGGCCTAAGTAGTTGGAGTTGGAGAAAAAAAGTTAAATGAATGAAGATGAGTGGTTGGGTTGAAGCTACAAGCAGCACGTTTGATTTTGAGGCATTCAGATGGAAGACGTAGTTTGTTTCTTTTTAAATCTACACCTTAGCAACCAATATCCCAAACTTAGATATAATTATATAATTTTATATCAAATATAGAAATCTAGTTGAAATTTATTGTGAAATTAATTAGTAAAAAGATGGCCAAGAATTGCAGCTAAGGTTTTAATATGTTATAATGCTATACAGACTCCAGTTGAATTAACAGACTAAAATGAGCACTTTATTATGACGTACACATATCGGCCACTAAATTAGACACCTTCATGCAGATGAACGTAAACTCACTGGAGTACATGTGATTACGTGTGATAATCACATGTACTCCAGTGATGTCATGTACTCCAGTGATAATCACATACGTCACCACGTGTTCCAGGCAACTATTTAAGAATCCTGCTGGTAAGTAATCGTCAAGAATAGATCAGAATGGGAAAAACAAAGGATCTTTTCGCTTATTGTAGACGCCCGTCTGCCTGGAGCCACGATTTGTAATGGATTGAACACAGAATGAGACCGAGAACCTGTAGAACATTAGCGTCATATGTTGGTAGGCGTTCATTTTAGGAGCCTGTTGATAATCTTCATGAGTAGCTGAAAGTTACAGTCGTAGGATCACACTTCGTGATGTACACGAGTTTCCGGAAAATAGAAGCTGACGAATGAAATTGAAGAGAAGAAGATTCAGTGGTCAATGATAAAACAAGGAAAAGGCAGACCTTTTTACGAGAAATAGAAGGTTTTGCGAAGGTGAATAGGATATCTACGTTCCACTGGAAAACAGTATGAAGAGGTATGATTAAGACACTAGTTGTAGATCTTAAATCTTTGGATATTTGTGTACTGCTAAGTTTTTCAAATGAGGAAAAGAGTATTCTATAAAAGTATGGAGAGAAGTTTTCAGAGAAGCAAGTCATTTATATACAAGACACATACAATAAGCAATCAAAAATTACCAAGAACTAAGGACGTTTTTGTAGCTGGGTTATTTAAGATTTCCAGATATCTTTCTGGCAATAGATCTCATGAAGTGCATTGCTACTAGTAGGGTTAGAAGCAATTTGCTTGGTCATGTGTGGGACTAGAGAAAACTGACGCCGTGAACTTTATATTTAGGTTTTCCTTATGAGTACGGCGGGCAGAAGGTACACGCGAGCTCACGGACAGAAGTTGGTGTTTAGACAAGAAGCGACTGTCTGCATTTGACCCTTTCGAAACCATATTTAGATTTGTTTATGTTTTTTTTTTCTTTCATTTGTTACGATTTTCAGTTGGTGAGAAAAAGAGAGTATTCCTGACTCAAACATGTGTGATATGATGAATTTTTTTTCTCTTAGGGATGTCTTCCTATGATTGCTGATGAAATATTCATCGGATAGTTAGGTAAGGAACTAACTTTCTCCGTTCCAGCAAGAATAATTTTATGATACACTCGGAGGTGAATCGCGAAAGTGGATATAGTACACTTACCACGAAGATCAATAGAATTGTCGAAAATGTGCCACATTACTCCTGATACCGCCAAATTACAAGGTTAAGAGGAGTTGAGAGAAGTGCCTTCGGTCAAAGAAGAAAACAAAAAGGACTTAGACAACAAGGACAATGTGTGACCGAGAGGAGGATTGATTTCTACAATAAAATCAGAAAGAAGAGGGCTGTTAATTCTTTACATTGCCGTAATATACGGCCAATCTTGACATTGGTCCTATCCTCTAAAGCGTGCATATACGACCAAGGAAGATCACCTGACACACTACCAAGAAAGGCCCACTTTATACCTCTTCTGATCTTTCGCCAAGACATCAGATTTTGTGGTGTTCTTGTAATTAGAAAGGGAAATTAAGATCGGAAATTATTGTCACTACCTCGAGATCCACTAATGATCACTAATATCGAATTCGAAATTTTTGTTCTTTACCTGAACTTCTAGCCAACCTTATCCACGTTTAGACACGAGCCATGAACGATTTGGAGGAGATAAAAGCATAAATGGTCGCTTTTAGACATTTCCAAGGTATTCGACAGGGCTAGCATAAAGGCCTCCTTACTGTGTCTTACGGTCTCCTAACACTATATGTACGTTACAAATCCGACTTTGCAGTACTATTTCGGTGGTGCATCATAAATATTCCCTGAAATGCAAGATGCTATTCATAAGGGATCAGTTGATCCCTTATGAATAGCATGATCCCTTTCATATGGACTCCGTCTCATCCAGCACAAGTTTCAATACTAAAGCCATTTGCTTCGATTTTTATAACAGCGTTCCACGTGGTTCTTTCCAGATGTATTTTGTAGGTTTTTCTGAAGGTTTTCTATGAACTAATGTATTGAAATCCAAACGGCAATTATTGGAATGCATTTGCAAAGAAACGGGAGAAATATTAAGAGCAGAAATAATAAAATTTAAACTGATTGTCATTCGACACTTAAAATTAGTACAAAGATAATCGGCTAGTCGTAGTTAAAGAATTTGGTTGGTGATAGGCTGTTTATTTCACACAGTTTGTATCGATGAGAGAACCTGTGTAGCTCAGTGGATGTGTCGTTTGCACCACGGCGCTTTACTGCACGAAGGAAGACTTCTTGGTTTCGATTCTAGTCGGCGACTAGAAAAAAATTTTCTAAGCCTTTTTTCGACAGGTACCCGATTTAGTCGATCTCTGGCACGGGCAAGCTGATTTTTTCTGCTAGAAACTCGGGTTTTTCGTCCCGTAAACTCAAGAAAATCGACCGTAGAACCCACATTATTTCAGACATTAAATGCGAGTGTTAGGGTTAGGGACCACTAGATGGCGGCACTTGTTGAGCCGTCTCACTTCACTGAGTGCCGCTTAATTAGTGATAGCCTTGGACCAGCTATCTCTGATCGGGTATCAGTGGAGATTGAACTGCCCACTCAGTCTCCAAAAGTTAGATAGGGCTAAACGGCCTCGCCTACTCCCTACATACTGTTATCTCTTGTGACAAATGTTAATATTCTTTTTCTTCCAATCCGGTATGATTCTGAATATAAACAGCAACCAGCAAGCCCATATTTCCTTGTTTTACATAACACCTTCTAACTTTAGTGAGTTTTTACGTAATGTTATTCTGATTTGACCTTTATATTTTTCTCTTTTGCTGTTTCTTCAAAACAATTATATTGATTTACTTATGCCTGCGTAGTTAGTAATCAGCACACGTTCACCTTTAAGTTGTGTCTTAAACTTATTTTGTTTACGTTGCAGTCATCAAGTTCTACGTCAAAGAATGGAATTGACCAGAGTCTGGATGAAGTATGGAAATGTTTCAAGGTAAAATTTAATTCAAAACAAATTTTTTAAAATTTTAATTAAAAGTATATTTTTAATTAAAATATTAAAAAACATTTATCTCGACTGGGATACAGAGGACCTTACAAAAGTGCATCAAACACATTTAAATGTTTTATTTTAGCATCATGGATTTAACTGTGAAGAAGAAGAATGAAGTCCATGAGAGCTAGATTTTTCTCTCCCAGAGCAATAAGTGAGTGGAAGAGATTGCCTGTTGAAGTGCTGAGTGCATCTAGTTTGGATGAGTTTAAGAGAATGTATGACAGTTGGTATGGATATATAAACTCTTCGATGAGTTCGGGACTCCTCGGATATTTTTTTTATTGAGTACTAAAATTGATGAAAATGATGAAATAAGGTGATGACATTGCACCTTATAATTTTACAGAGTTCAGCACTAAGTGCTGCAATTTCTACATTGGATTTCAATTAAAATTTTTAATAATACTTTTTTGCCTTTATATTATTTATTAACAACACATGTTCTTCTAATATTAACAATGAAGTTTATAAGGATTACTTGTAGATGAGTGAGGCAAGTTAATCCCACCTACTTCTAAGCTTGGGTTAGCTTTTATGAAGAGAGTGGGATTTAGCCTTCACTATTTGTGTTGTTGCTATTGTTTATGTATGGGATGTAAGCATTGGATGCTGGTGATTTGTGATGTGTATATTAGTGTTAATGGTTTCTTAACTTTGTTGGTGTATTTTCCAGAGTTCGTTTTTTAATGTTCTGTAGTTATCTACGTGTTTTAACTTTCTTGGTAGGTTTTTGAGTTGCGTGGGTATCTGATGTGATCTCACAAAGAACCGTGTGAGTTGTTGAAAGCGTGTGGGGATGTAGAGAGTTGTTGTAGGTCGTGTTATGCGATATGTGTCTGTTGTTTCGATAGGTGATGTTGAAGTAATTCATTGTTAATGTCATGTAGTGTTTCAGGTTTTAAATGCCCAGAATTCTGTGTATCGCCATGTGCTTGTCGGATATTGGTTGTTGCGTGTAAGGTGTCCAGATCACTGTTGACACGATCTTCCTGTGTAGTGTTTCTAATTTTGTTAGGTGGCAGTTTGATGTATTTGCATAGACTGTTATTCCGTATCTGAGTAGGGATTCGCAGATACCGTGATATAGGAGTATTTTTATGTTGGGTGGAATAATGTCTTTAACTTGGAAAAGTTTTGCTGCGATGATCCAGAGTTTGGTGTGTAGGTATTCTATATGTTTTGTCCATTTAAGGTGGGAATCTATATAGAGACCGAGGTATTTTGCGTGTGTTACAGGTTTGATTTCGGAACATTGGCAGGTATTTTTGTTGTTAATGCAGCAGTATGTGTGACAATTATATCGATAATGATGCGGGGCGTATGATTCTTGGGTTGTGTATTATCAACATCTGTGTTTTAGTGCAGTTGATCAGAATTGCGTTTTGGTGGAAGTATTTTATGATTTCGTGTAAGTCTTGTTGTGCTTTGCAGAGAGAGCTGTGTTAATGTCTGTGCGGATTGCTAGTAGTGCAGTGTCATCTGCGTATTGAAATAGTTGACTTCTTATGGATATATTATGAACATCGTGAATGTATATGTTGAATAGAGTGGGTGATAATATGGCACCTTGAGGTACACCGTGTTTTACTTGTATATAATAATAATAATAATAATAATTCAAGAAAAAATATTCTTTTTCCTCATTTTATTGAAATGAGGCAAGACGGTCCATGCTCAACCTATAGAGAACCTCTCAATAGTTACATAGACATTGCCAGCGTGATTTTCTAAAAACCACATTCAGAAACTACCTCCTTATCTAGAATACAACTTATGAGTATTAGTCTTTGATTGTGGCTAATCACGCTGGCATCAGGGTGGTGTGATGTTGTGAAGCACAAGAATTATTACTTCTGATGTAATTATAAATCAGTTGCTACGATATAGTAACAGTATACTGCACCCACTCTATTTTTTGCAGAAGACAACTGAAGAATCCATCTCTGATTACCAAAAACACTTTTAATCCTAACTGCTTCGCCCAGTAATACTCAACCAGTGCTTCAGAAAGATCACACCACCCTGATGTTACTTATTCAAATTATCATAATTTGGCAAGAAAGGAACTTTTTTGCGTACCTCAAAATATTTTGGAGATGTATTTGGGATATGGTTGGAGAAATCCACGCTATTCACTCTACATTTTCGATATTTGAAAGCATTTAAGCTGACTCAATGAAATACCATACCATTCCACAGTCGATCTTGCATACTAAGTAAATGAATAGACATTTTATTTCTAAAAGCTGAGCATTACTCACAATGGCTGATACTTCATTTCTTCAGATATGTCTGATAATCCACGAGTTCCCAAAACTCCTGTTCTTTGATTTGTTTGATTTGTCATGGTCTTCAATTTCGTCAATAACTTTTTTTCTTAATGTTCTCAAATCCTGTTCTCACGAAAGCTACATTCCTCTTCTTTATTTGTGAAACTTTTAAGTGTCGAAACATTCTAACTTTCCAGATCCTGTGTGATCAATGCTCCATCTATTAGACTTCTTGCCATTATTCAGTGGAATGAAAAAATGTTATAAACGTCGGTGCTATCAGTGGTTTTAAAACTACTTTAACCTCCAGTAGCGGTGGTGATCTCACATTAGACAAAGACAATTGTCTACCACCTAAAAAGGCATTAATAATAATTTTAACCTTTATGATTCGCCTTTTAATGATCGATTTTAAGTTTGTATAATTCATTATACCAAAAAAGTCGAGTTCGAATGCATTACGCCATCTGTTGTTGAATCTGCAAACTATCTCACCATATGCGTTTACATACTGTATGTCTGTTTAGATTTCCACTATCTAGATCGCATTAAATGTTGATTTTATTCAAAAAAATAACTGGGTATTGGTATTAACCAGAATCATTTCTTTCTCGACAGAAAAAATTTAAAAAACCTTATGACATGGAAAGGAAAAGATGTTTTACAAATGAAGGAAAACAGGTGAGTTAAAAATATTTTGTTAAGCACTTCGACCAATTGCTGGTTCGAATCCCGTAGTAGGAATGATTGTTAGTGTAATTGATAGTACAATTGATAAACTTCATTTGAGAAAATCACAGTGATTTAAAATGGAATTTCTGATATTTCTTTAAATTATAGAAGCAAGATAAAGAAGAGAAACGCAGACGTCAAATATGGGAACGTTGTGTCAAAGACGTAGTTCATCATAATCTTTTGGCTGATTTGGGCGAATTCACCTTTACTATGGGGATAAACGAATTCTCGGATCTGGTAAGTTCATTTCTAATTTTTTCAAGTTTTAATTGAATTAAAAAGATAATCACGTGAACATGGTTAACTCAAATTCGTAATCCTTATATTTCCAGAGTGAATCAAAGCTTTCGACGACGTGCACAAATTTACACGGGAAAATATGAACGAAAATAAATCGTTAACAGTTCTAGTAAAGTAAACGTGTGAAGAAATTATGTGCATAACTTCATGGTTTATTTGTAACGTTAAAGAACGTCTAAAAAATGAAATCATCATCATCATGCCTGTCAATGATTTAGGCCTAGAGTGGTCTGTTCCGGCCATAGAAGTCATCGTTGAATCTCTTAAGAGGACGTCCTGGTTTTCTTTTTCCTAATTGCTTGTACTTTTAAGGCTTGGTTTGGTAATCTTTCTGTTTTCATTCTTTCAATGTTTTTCATCCATTTATGTTTATATTTTTAAATTTTTCCTATTACTGATTCCTGGTTTAATTCTTAAGGCCTGTGTAGCTCAGTGGAAGTGGCGCTTGCGTCCTCTGAGCTTGGTCGCTTGAAGTCAGACTTAAGTTCAAGTCTAGTCGCCTACGGGAGGAACCTTTTCTAAGCTTTTCTTCGACCAATTCCCGAGTTAGTCGATCTCTGGCACGGGCAAGCGGGTTTTCCCTCCCGGAAACTCGGATTTTTTATCCCGTAACCTCAAGAAAATCGACCTTAGTACCCACATTATTTCAGGCAGTAAAATATCTTATTAGAGTTAGGTACCAAGAAATGGCAGCACTTGTTTGCCAGCCTCTTCATCGACAGCTGCTATAATTAGTGATATACATGGACCAGCTATCTCTGATTGGCCACCGGTGGAGATTGAACTGCCCACTCAGTCTCCGAAAGCTAGATAGGGTATAAAGGCCTCGCCTACTCCCTATAAAGGGAATAAAAGGCGTTAGCTGATTTTTTTTTGGTTTAATTCTTTCATAATTTCTTTATTTCTTTTGTGATCAAATAGTAATCATAATACCACAGAATATGTAACACGAAACAAGACTACATCAGTCGGTTCTATTGCTTTGTCCTTAGGTTACTCCGTGAACTACGACAACGTGAGTTTCAAGAAACACAACAACAACAACAACAATAACAACTAATATACAATCCTTAAAAGAAGTACATTCTTTCGACTAAGCTATTAACCGAATAAAAGTTATCCAACAACCAACCCAATTCATACCATTGTCAGGACTAACATGAGAAACCAAAAGTAAATAACATACGCATATAGTAGGACTTTGATGTGATAAATCAGTGATAGCAATGATAAGTTTTGAAAGGCAACTATGAATTGTGATTAAGATTTAAACATTTCAATGAACTATAGGACGAAAAAGAAATCTCCAGGATGACTGGATGTCTGAGGAAAACACAATCTATTTCCTTTCGTTCAGATTCCAAGAGGGTTACGTGTTCTGCTGATCCTCCATCCAATAGAGGGACCACTGTGGGCTGAGCAACCATGTAAGTTAATATTTATTCTTGCTGTTGGAATATTTTTGCCATTCTGATCAGCAGTTATTTCATTAGTTATATTGAAAAATAAAGCAATATTTCAAATATTGTTATTATTTAAAAAAATAATTATGACATTAAATTCAAAATTCAATTCATATTAATACGATAATTTAAATCATTAAAATATACATTAAACTCTAAAAATAGAACTTCGTTTGAATATCATGTGGGAGATTCCCAGGGGAAAGAGGAGTCACCTCACCTATCGACAAGCAATTCCATGTCGTAAATCTATTTTTTAATGTAAATTATTTCATGTTGTTGTTTATCGTATCTAAATCAATTTAAATATTTTCATTCGGTTAAAATGGAATTAATTTAGTATTAAATCATCGCATTAAATTGACCGTCTTTTATTATTTTTTTACAGCAGAAGGGATCGAACATTGGATCATAAAGAATGTGTCAAGAAGATTAAAATCAAGGATACCTGCCATCAAATATGAATGTAGATACATATTTATATTGATTTTTTCGTCATGTCTATTAGAGTTGTTGTATGTGTATAAGCTCTACGGTGAAATTACATACATTTTTTTATTTGCGTAGAATATTTAAACATACGTACTAATGGAAATAACAAATTTTATTGGGTGTTGTAACTACTTCGCTTTTCAGCCAAAAGGAAATTTGCATTTAATAAAAAATTTAAATTTATGTCATATAACAAAGGTATTCAGAATGAAACTCAGTATTGCGAATTTAAATACGAGCTATGAATTGTCAAAAGGAAGGAGTGAACACGAAATAATGGTGAATGGAATGGACTATACAATCTAATATGAAATCTATTTGGAAAACTAAAAATTAAGAAACAAAAGGAAACAAATCCTAGTAAATATATATATATGTCACAAGAGACATGCCGGTGCGCTGGCCGCTCTTGGGAAAGAGCGTCGTCAGATTTTGAACAGCGCAAAAATTATACTGTGTGTTTAGACTCATCTTCGGCACGAAATATTCCTACCTTCCGAAATTGTACCATCAGGTATTTCTTTTCGCCTACACAATATAATTTCAATTTTATATTAAATGTAAATTTGTCTTTGGCTAGAAAGACAAATTTACATTTAATATAAATGTAAATTTGTATAAATATATAAATGTAAACTGGGTACCTCCAATATCCAATAAATTTTGCTATTATTTACTATTGGCTTAAAACTAATAATGATTAACAATGTGGTAGGATTATCATAAAAAAGCTACCGGATATGTCTAAATGTTGTTGTTTTTTTCCCTGAAACATAAATGTGTTTATTTTTTATTCCTTTATATTAAGGAAAATTGTTGTAAGTTATACTATCGTGAAGAACAATTTAAGTATTCAAATGAAAATGAATCCGGCTAAAAAATATTAGTCACTAATATTTTTTTTCCTTTTAGAGAATATTCCTTTAGGTTTGTTTTTATTCGGACATAATTTCTTCATAAATCAGGCATTATTGGATAGTAATATCAAAATTTAAAAAAGACATTTTTTTTACTATTTTTTTGTATAAATTGTTGTGAAAGGTGCCAACGCCATTATCTGGAAAACTGTACGCATAGCCAAACGAACAACTCTTTCATGCTTCCTTTTAATTTTACTGGATGCATCAAAGGATTACCGTGGAAATATAATTTCATTAACTTACTCTACATCTTTATGTTCTTGTCCTGATTACTTTTCTTATCTTTATCCTTATCCTTTACCCTTATATTTTATCCCATCTTTATCCTTATATTTATCCTTTTCCTTTATCCTTAGATTTTATCCTATCGTTATCCTGATCCTTTATCCTTATATTTATCCTTTTCCTTTATCCGTATATTTTATTCTATCTTTATCCTTTTCCTTTATCCGTATATTTTATTCTATCTTTATCCTTATCCTTTATCCTTATATTTTATCCTATATTTATCCTTATCCTTTATCCTTGCATTTATCTTATCTTTATCCTTATCCTTATATTTTATCCTTCTATTTTATCCTTATCCTTTATCTTTCTATTTTATCCTATCTTTGTCCTTATCCTTTATCCCTATATTTTATCCTATCTTTATCATATCCTTTATCCTTATATTTTATCCTATCTTTATCCTATCCTTTATCCTTATATTTTATCCTATCTTTATCTTATCCTTTATCTTTATATTTTATCCTATCTTTATCTTATCCTTTATCCTTATATTTTATCCTATCTCTATCTTATCCTTTATCCTTATATTTTATCCTATCTCTATCTATCCTATCTACATATGCATATAAATTGCACGTATATCCTACCTGGTTTCTGTTTTATGGTATTAGCAATCCATTATCTAAAAGTAGAAACACGACCACTTCTAACGCTGGCTCACTTTCATTTGAAAGGTCTTCGTTGGTCCCAGACGAGAATCGAACCCATGACTTACCAGACAATGAGCATTACTGCTATTGATTAAACTACAGAGGCTTTGTAATAGTTTGTTTAAGGTAGTTAAATTTTTCCATCCTGTTCTGGCTTGAACGAACCTGTGGTAGATGCCAATCTTGGAGTTTTCAGAAAATAAATAGTTACAAAGAGACACTCTCACGTGACATTTAATTTAGTTATTTTTGGGATTAATATGTACAACTGTTCTAATTTCATTGATTATTATCAATGGCCAGCTCCACCCAAACAGGGTTTCTCAGACTTGTGGTTCACTGTCTTTCAATGCAATATGAACTCAGTCTTGAATCTTAAAATAAAAAGACTGTGTGGGGAAATAAATATGCCAGTGCAGTCTAGTCCAGCTCAGCATTAACAAATTTATATCTGTGAAAGTGAGCCTCTCTAACTTGATATCGATGATGTCCTTCGATTAAAAATATCTATTTTCTAATATAAACCGACCAGAAGTACATGTAATTAACACATATAATAGTGGAGTGGCTACGACTACAATTCCAAATCAACAACAACAATAGCCTGTGATACAGATCCATAACATACTTTAATACTCGCTATATTAAAACTTGTTAAATTGTATATGGACTATTTATCCTTTTGTAATAAAAATTATGCCGATAGCTCGTTTCTATTCTGTTTTTTTTTATTAATTCATTTGGTAGCAGGCATGTAAAAGAAAAAGATGCAATCGTTAGACTTCTTTTTTTTCTTTTAGTACACCTTTCCCATATATGGTTTTAATAACAGAATTTCAGATATTCTAATTGTATACGAACGTGAACTTTAACCTTTGACCCTTTTGTGATGTGTAAGAGGTATCTAAATTTGCTTTAAGATCTTCCATCAGAGTTGATAGAAACGTTCAATGTTCAAAGAAATATTTCAAACAAAGATTGCAAAACACAGTTGCAGTATTTTCAAGAACATTCCTAAGAAAAGTTTACATCCTACCGTGATTTATGTCGTGTGTTACACTAAGGGATAGCTGGAAGTACTGGAATGGTTGTTCTTGTTCCTGGCTATCCTGAAATATCCTTTTTCTCACCAAGATGTGCCCCAACTGCAAAGAGATCAAAGACAGCTGATCGAATAAAAATGGCCAAATTTCAAAGAGAATTAGGTCTGATTTATAATCCTATAAAACTAAGGATTCTAAGGATAAAACTAAACTCCTATAAAACTAACGTATTGTAAATACCGAAAACTTAAAGATTTCTAATGACAATTAGTTCATAAATGAGATTTCTCCTAGTGCGATTTATCAAAAATTATTTCTTATTAAATCCTAATAAATTCAGGCATTATTTGTTACCAGGACAATCCGACATCTGCATGCTTTTCCAATGACCTATTATTAGACATAATAAAATTTGAATTTTTTTTAATTATCAAATTATAAGATAGATTTTTAGAAATGAAATTATACAATAAGTTAGTTGGCTGAATGAATCATAGATGGCGCTCTTATTAGTATATTTCTCTGCTCAATCCATAAATGGCATGAGACAAATCTTGAGCGATATTTTTCATTATTATTATTATAAATAAGTAAAAAAAATGCATGATAATTTGCCATAATGCAGTGGGAATGATTTTGGATTGATCTTGGACTGATGGTAAGCCCAAGTGTTTCGAACAGAGAGCATCGCTAATCCCTAATGTGACTGATGAAAAATATGTACTTATTTTATTGTTTTGGTCAGCTTAGTTTTCATTTTTTGCATTGTAAAATTAAGAATCACTAATTTTTTTAAACTGTAAATATAAATATGTAATCTGTTAGCAAGCTAATACCAATCAACTCACCCCTAACGTTGAAAGGGCGATCGGTATCTGATGCGGCTGAGATGGGACCTACACTTACCACTGTCTCTCTCAAAGCATTATCATCACCATAAGGGATACCAACGTAGCATGTACATGTTGTGCCAACAGTCTCTTTCTTGAAGATACACTCTCCTTCCTAAATAAGTAAAAAAAGGAAATAAGATATCTTGAAAGTAAAATTTCTAGACACAGTTACCTGAAATAGATCTTTCCCAGCATTAGTTTCAACTTATTCACCTATTCTAGATTCACAATATATATTTGACAATGTCTATTGATTAACAACATAAGTTATGAGATTAGTTAACGCTTTTTATTCCCTTATAGGGAGTAGGCGAGGATTTTTTAGCCCTGTCTAACTTCTCGAGACTGAGGGGGGGGTGCAATTTCCAATGGTAGCCAATCATACGTAGCTGGCACATGTCTATCACTAATTACAAGCGGCAATCGATGAAGAGACTGACAAACGAGTGTTCGTTTGATGTGTTCTTGTATATCCTAAAAGAAAAAGAGCAAATTACAATTGGATGAAATATTGAGATTAAAGGGTTTTAAGATATGTTCTTGTGGTTATATTAATTATCAAACTTTTCCAGATCTCTTCGTATGCTTTATTTTTTGTGAGAAAATTCTTGAGAAGAGTTAATCATTCAATTATATATATTTACATAAATGATGGATTGCATGATATATATATATATATTATTAGCGAAGCAACTAAGACCATGAACAAATGTCCTGTAAGTTTTGTAAAATGGGTTTAAAACAACATCATTTAAAGAAATGTTTGCAACAACAAAAAAGCATCTTGTAAGGACTGTCTTGAAAGAGCATAACTTACGAATGTTTAATTATACGATCTTCTGATGGAGCACAAACACAGTCTACTTGTAGCTGAATTATGTGCATACTTATGCAGATAATTCGCCTACCAATTAAGGAAATATCCCATCATAGCAATGTGGAATTCACCCTTTGCGAAAGGCGATAATTTTGTGTTTATTATTTACAACGATTTTATTGTGTCGTCCGCTAAAACATATTTTACAATTTTAATTAAAATTTTAACTATTCTAACTCTGTTTTATTACCTTTGCATTCTTCTGCTTCACTTCTTCGCCTTAAACTTATTTTTAATTTTTGTTTTTTTTAAACATACAATATAACTTACTTATTCAAAATAATAATCTACATTAATGGTAATCTTTTGATTAAGATATAATCAAAATTTCGTTTATATTCGTCTTGTAATATTTAACGTACTTTGAATATTTGAATACAGAGGCTGTTCCAGACCTGAGATTGAGACAACATAAGCTTAAGGGTTCACAAAATCACATTAAGATGATTAAAAATATATGTTTTAAGTAAAACTGACAAGTGACACCCTAAATTCTTCATTTGCCCTCATGACCAGAATTACAAGTATAAAATATACAGATTAGTACTGCGTTGAACAAGGGTTACAACATTTATTTTACAAATAATATTCTATCTTTTTCAATTTAGCTGCTTGAATACAAATTCTATCCTACGGTTCTTCTTTATGAACTGGTCAATAACATCGTCATAAAAAGTTGGTTGACTTAATTTTCCCAAGCAACACGCACACTTGTAAAGGCTGGTTGAAGCTCACTGGATAGAGCTACGTTGACTGTGTATGGCCTGTTGTTTAAGCAACAGAGTGAGACAACCTGAAATGGCTATATGCGCGCATGAAATCACAGTGCTGCAGCGAGGACCTGGAAGCTCCTACAACCGAGCAAGTCAAGGTAGCTTTGACTAGACGAGCATGCATCGGCCTTCGATACACAACCCAAAGCTCAATTATTGCCGCGCAAGCTTAAAACGTCTTCTGTCTACAAAAATAAAAGCCTAAATGGAATGCTTATAAATGCATGCATTTATTAACAAATAAATAGCACTTCTTTCCCAATTAATGAGCTTGCTCAGCAAGCATGGAGAATTCGCCACTGGTTGGGAATCAACAGCATGTATCTCACTCATCCCACAACAAATGAAAGCACTCATGGTGCAAATAACATCCGGAAGGTTGATATCATTGCTAACGTGGAGGAGGAAGTTATCAAAACGTGTGTCAAATTAAATTTGCATTCACTGTTCTCATCCCCAAGCAGTACAGAAATGCAGTTCTCGGTGTTGCAGAAAATATCATTCAACAAGAACATCCTTGTCGAAGGATGAGTTCTACATTATTCAACATGCTCGTTTGCCACAGTAGCCAGGAGGCAAACGAGCATGTTGAAAACTGCAGAACTTGATGCCAAAAACATCAAAACCTATTGAATATAACTGAATTATTTTGGCCCAAATATTTATGTCTACCTCTTATTTAATCTCTTCTGTCCATTTTGGTGTCCTTTTCTTGTTTTCGTTTCTCTACTAAGACAAGCGGATGTCATGTTTTTGTTTCTATAGCAACAAAAGATAACAAAACAAAAATTGTTTCTCTAATTATCAGTCGTATAATACAATAAGAAAATGAAAAATTTGAAACTGCCATCTGTTGACGAAACAATAAACTATACTTTTTTTCTATACAATAAGAAAAATCCAAACACTAGTGTGCAGAAAACTAATTATTAGCGCCAACTAGTGGCCAAATGGTGCAATTTCACTCATGTTTGCTTATTGGAGACTACAAAAAAAAACCTCATTCAGGGTTGGCTTTATTTTAACATTTTCTAACTTACTTGTCATTCGTTTGTTTTTATATCCCACCATTCCTCTGCCCACTTGTATCAGCATGGATCACTTCCATACGTCCCTCGCCATCACCTCAACCTTCTAACACAACGCAAAGCGAGCGGACATACACAAAGTCGGTTTAAACGACTTTGCAGCTTACACTTTCACCTTGCCGTACGCAGGTAGAGGACGTTCAACTTGATTTAGAATGGCATCGCAAGACGATATTCGATCGTCACCATATTTTGACACCACGTGGATGTCATCACAAGATGGAATCGGATACCATCGTACATCAACACCAAAGATGAATAAATTAACGACCAATAGCATTTGACAGGGCTTAATTATTGCACGGATTAAATCCGACGATAAAAAAAAGTTGCAGCAAAACATCCTGCTTCACGCTTGAGACCCCTCACCTCTCCTCTCCTGGTCTCAATTAATCTTGATTTGTAAAACTGAGCTTCAAGAACAAGCTGAAAATTTATCTGATTGAAGGTATTTATAGAATAGTCGCATTATGACGTAATAATGATGTCATCAGTTGCTCAAAAGTAATCGCTTGTTGTGTGGATGTTCTAGAAATTATACCTTGTTACTATTTTCATTGTTGATCTTAACAATTGAAATTGATCTCATTTTTCCTTCAGGATATAGGAATTACTGCAGTAGGTCCTTCTTTAGATTCTGATAATCTCTGGTCTTTAAACGGAACTACATGAACTTATTGTGTACAGTCTAAATTATACGTAAAAATCCGTACGAACTGCAGTAAAATATATAAACAAATCCTAAAAGAAACATAATGGGATTCAAAATCTTACAGATACAACTCGAAAATTAATCTCCATAAAATTCAACGAACCTCCTTCCTTCATGACACTGAAGTTATTAAACGATCACCTATCACACACACACACTAACGTAATACGGTAACTTTATCTCAATGTTGACTGAAAAAGGAATGAGCACAAGAATAAACTCTGGATGCCAACAAGGAACGATATGAATTTAAGGACTTTGCTCCATCTAGCGTAAAGCCGGTAATATACAGGACGTTAAGCAAAAACGTCACAAAATATAATATACAGTGCTTGAAAAAAGTCACTGGACATCATGATCTGAGAAACAAACAGCCATGGCGCCCACCTTATTAAGACGTAGGACCTGCACTACATCCACGTCTGTTCATCTAGTTGGTAATCAGTATCGAGTGTTTGGTCCCTCCGTAACAGCTTTCCAAGCTTCCCACTTGCCAATGTAAATGCTTTTTACAGAATTGAAGACGACTCATGTTGGTTCTGTAACGAAGGGATTGCATATTCTGAATATTTTTGTGCAAATTCGTGTTCCAGTCGATGATCGAAACTCCGCTGCACCGTGCAGGCCGATGATTTTACATATTATCTTTCAGAGCACCTTACATCACTTTCGGTGAGCGTGGTGTCGTTGGTCCACTGCGGGCAGCACTTGGAGCCGAATCCCATGCCCCAATTTGGGATGGTCCTACAAACATTTGACTTGTTACAAGGCGTGATGCGACTCTGCCAAGACGGCGTCCGTTGACTTCGTTCCATGCAGTGCATGATCTTGCGTAGAATAAAAATCAGTCATCACAACCGTGACAATATGCGAAAAATGTATTCTAAAGTTTGAGATTTGCACAATCTGATGCCTGCAAGAGTAGAGAAAGTGGATAAAGAGTACGATACTCTGATTTTGAAGAAGATTAAAGAAGTTGGTGACTAGTTACTTCGATCGAAAAATAAATAAATAAATAAAGTTAAAAAGAGAATATTGCTTATTTCTTTGGATACATATAGTTGTATTTTAATAAATATGTAACGGTCGGACGGTTAATTCTATAATTTGAGTGATTTGTTGTCTGTTAGTGTGCATTATCTGACCCATTTGCATATTTTTCTAGAGGAAAGATACTGAACTATGTTGCCCATTTCTAGAAATACTGCATCATCATCATCAAATTGCGGTATAACGTTACAAACTTTCTATCAAACATTTCCTCCGGATGAGCCTGTTATCTTCAAACATTTCAACATTATCAGATCTTATATTTCTATCTTCTAAGGCACTTTTTGCCGTATCAATCCGCCTATATCTTGTTGGTCTTCCTCTGGGTTTTTTCCTGCCAACCTGGCGTAGAACACTTGTTTTGCTCATCTTTCCTCTCCCATTCTGTTCAAGTGACCATACCGCCTACGATTAGCTCTGCTAATGCATTCCTGGATGCTGACAATGTCAAGTTCTTTCCTAATATGCTCGTTTTTAATATGATATTGCCATTGATACATCTATTCACTCCACTAATTTTTCTTAGAACTCTAATATATTCTTTGATCTTCATCTTCTTCCTCTTCTGCAGCTTGCCCACTTAAGTATGGTCGCTGTTTTTAGTAAGTTTCCTCCACATCCTCCTGTCTTCGATTATAACCACATCCAAGTTCTCTTCAAGTCCTCCTCCACAAGCTCCCTCCATTTCTGCTTTGGCCGCCTGTGCTTCCTCCTCCTCTGCACATCCATCTGCATGACCTTTCTTCCCACATCCACTTCCTCCTTCCTCCTAAGTTCGTAACTTTCACTGTTCCCCTTACATAGTCATTTCTCAGTCGATCCTTTCTGGTCATACCGCACATCCACCTAAGCATTCTCTTCTCTGCTACCTCCATCCTGCTGATGTTATTTTTCCATTGCATATAGCTGGTCTCGTCACTGTCCTGTAGATTTTGACCGGCACCTTCTTATCATATGGCACTCCAGCATCTCATTCCAGTTCCTCCACCCAGCTTGTATCCTGCATCTTACTTCCTTCTCAGCTTCTACATTGTCTTTCCCTGTTGAATCTAAGTATCAAAAGTCCCTAACCTTCCTGATGACATTTCCTTCCAGCTCCAGATTTGTCTCCTGGCTACCATCCATTTTACAACACATATACTCTGTCTTACTTCTGCTCAATCTCTCATACCTCTCTCTTCCAGTACTTTCCTCCATCTTTCCAGTTTAGCTGCTACTTCTTCTCTTGATTCTGCACACAACACGATGTCATCCGCATATAGGATAGTCCAAAGCCTCCGTCACCACCTCCATCACAATATTAAACAGGAACGGACTTAATTCTGACCCTTGATGTAAGCCAACTGTCACTTGAAAACTTTCTTTCTGTCCCAGGCAGGTCCGAACTCTTGTCTTCACATTTCTATACATCTCCTGCACCAACCTGGCAGATATCTCCGTTGCCTTCTTCTCCCTCAGACACCTCCTGACTTCTTGCCTTGGCACTCTATCGTATGCTTTCTCCAGATCAATAAACACCACATGTAGCTCCCATTGTTTCTCTCGAAACTTTTCCATCACCTGCCGTAACACAAAGATAGCATCTGTCATTGATCGACCAGGCATGAAGCCAAATTGCTAATTTGCAATCATCACCTCGTGCCTCAGTCTTCCATCAAGAACCCTTTCTAGGATTTTCATTGTGTTGGACATCAACTTTATTCCTCTGTAATTCTTACACTCTTGGGCATCTCCTTTACTCTTGTAGATGGGGACAAGAGTACTTTCCCTCCACTCCTCGAGTACATTTTCCTGTTGGCAAACTTTTATTAACAGGTCCCACAGAAGGTCAATTCCTTCTTCCCCCAGTGCCTTCCATGCCTCCACTGGGATCCTGTCAGGGCACACCGATTTTCCATTCTTCATCCTCTTTATGGCCTACTTCACTTCCACTCTACTGATGTTCTGCACCATTCCCTCATAAGGCTTCCCACCTTCTCTGTGAGTCCTCGCATTTTTCCACATTCAAAATCCCTTCAAATTATATTATCCATCTGTTTCTTATATCCACATCCCTCCTTAATACTCTTCCTCTAGTGTCTTTGATCTACCTCACATGTAAGAATCCTTTGATGCTTTATTTCTACATTTTTCCCAATTGATAAATTTTTCTCTTTCCTTCCTTTGTTTCTAATTGATCATAAAGATCTTGATATGTCATGACCTTCGCCTGCGCAACAACTCTCTTGGCTTCTCACGTTCTCTCTCTCTGTACCCTTCCACTCTTGACTCGTCCCACTTCTGCTTTGCCTTCCTCTTAGACGTCACTGCTCCTTCTACATGATTATTCCACCAACAACCCTCCTTCTGCCCTCTAATCTTTCCGGATATTTCACCAAGCACCTCAATTGCACAGCTTAGAATTGTTTTTGGATTATGTCTCCAACAATCGTGTACACTGTCTAGTCCATCCGAAATCCTCTCTTATACCCTCTCCCTAAAACGGTTCCTCACACTTTCTTATTTTAAGCAAAATCCCTTAATTGTCTTCATACCATTGCTTCCAAACTTATCTTCGAATTTGTTTTAAAGTCTGCGCAGAGCAGCCGCTGCTGCTGGGACACTTGATCTGTTGAGATTACCTTACAATTTGTTACTACCTTAAGGTGTTTTCTTCTAGTCAAACTACAGTCAATCTCTTAACTGTTGTTACCATTTCTAAATGTTATCAAATGTTCTTCCCTCTTGCAGAAAATCGAGTTCCCAATTGTCAGATCAAACGCTATCGCGAAGTCCAGAATCCTCTGTCTTTCCTGGTTCATCATTCCCACTCCTAGTCCGCCATGCACCCTTTGACATCCTATGTGTCCATTGAAGTCTCCTCCGATAATCATCATCTCGTTTTCTTCCAGTTCCTCTCATTTCTTCATCTAGCATGGTCCAGAACTCATCTTTTACTTCTGCTGTACAGCGAACTTGCGAGACGTATACACATAAGACGATCACTTGCTCTTCTCCAAGACCCAGTTTCATACGCATGATCCTGTCGTTCCTCCTACCCTCTTCCACTACTTCGCCCTTCATTCAGTCACACACCACAATTTCTTCCCTCTTTATTCGCCCCCATCTCCCAGTTCCTTCGGCTTTCCCCCATTCCACCTTGTCTCATAGAAACATAAAACGTCCGACTTCCTCTTCCTCATCATGTCTGCCACCTCTCTTCGCCTTCCACTTATGCTTCCAACGTTCAACGTTCCCATTCGCAACATTCTCTCCACCCACTGGGTTCGCTTCCTTAACCGCATCCGCCCTTCATGCGGTAGCCCTCGTCCACTTTTCGCAGCTGTAGGGCGATTTAGCTGCGCGTCGCCTAAGGGGTACGCCGTAGAAGAAGCAAAGGAAAAAGGGGGGGCCAGTCTACAGATAATATAACAGATGTATATTACATGAAGTAAGGCATAGTCCAGCACCAGATATCTCGGGTTTGTCACGCTTGTACTCACTAAAGTGAGCCCTTGAGATGTAATATAGTCTTTGATCAAGAGTTTTACTTCTGACCCAGCTCCCAGACCCAAAAGTTCAAATTGGTTTTAACACCGTCTTGTATACAGCTAATTTAGTGTTTCGACTAATCTCTCTCTCACAACTCAAATAAAGACTAAGTATTGCTTGATATAATGCCCCACTGACACCCTGCAACGATAACTTTATGAACAGCTTTTCTCTTGGCACCTTGTCTGTCGTAAAGTTAAAACCTGATCCTGACAGCCTCTACATGACCTGAATCCAGCGTGTTCTTCTCCAAACTTTCTTCTACAATTTATAATAACCATTTTTCAGGTATACTTGCATAAACCTTACCAGGAACACTCAGTAAGAAAATCCCTCTGTAATTCTCACATTCAGTTTTATTTCTCTTTTTATAGTTAGATACTATGAGTGCTTTACTCAAATCTGGAATTCGATCCTCTCATCAGGATTTCTGAATTATGCAGTACAGTCACTGTAAGACTTTTAGATCTCCATTCTTGTGCATTTCTCTACTAAACAATCATAAACACCAGATTCGAAACCGCATCCTGTTGGTAGAGAGTAGATGCGTTAATCATTTGGCCGACCAGGCCAGTATCGAAACTTGAAGCAGAAGTGTTTTCTAGTAGACTAAGGATTGGAAGAAATAGTTTTCATTGTATTTTGCATACGAGAAATTACTGAGATAATAAACAAAAATAAACCATATTCATCATAAAGGGGAAATGTTAACTTGGTATATTCGCAGGTACGATTAGGCATATAATGTACCACCTACCATGAAGGTTATCGAAATGGCACTAGTAAACTGAAAGGATATAAGACTGGAATCTTATATCCTTGAATCTCTTAAGAGGACGTCCTGGTTTTCTTTTTCCTAATGGCTTGTACTTTAAGGCTTGTTTTGCTAATCTTTCTATTTTCATTTTTTGAACGTTTTCCATCTGACACAATTTTGTAAGACAATTTCCCATACTTTAGGAATAGCAAGAACGTCATTACGGTTTAGATTTAGTCTGTGAAGTAGGGCTTCAGCACTTTCTTTATATAAACGTTCATGTTTGTATGAAGATCTATGTAGAAGTTTGACCTTTTCCCAATGAATCCTATGGTTTGGGTTTTCAACTCCGTTTTCAGCGAGGCCAGATTTCTGCGGTTTGATAAGACGGGTATGGTCTTGATGTTCCTAAAGGCGTTTATGAACATATCTACCTGTCTGTCCATAGTAAGACAATTTACAGGAGCATGGAACTTCGTACACGCCAGGTAGCATCAGAGGTGAGATTTTGTCTTTAGGAGAAGGTAACAATCATATAAACATAACCGTTTATATAAAGAAGTGCTTAAGCCCTACTTCACAGACCAAATCTAATCCGTAATTACGTTCTTGCTATTCCTAAAGTATGGAATGTAATTTAACTACTGATTCGTGTCATCAAACTACTATGAAGTTATTTTTAATTTGGCCATGGTGGAGGTAAAAGTGCATTTTGGAAAGTGGTAACTACCACTAATAATGTTGATTACCACTATTAATGTTCTTTATAGTTTAAGAGGGGAGGGGTCTGTGAATCTTAATGTTCTTTATAGTTTAAGAGGGGAGGGGTCTGTGAATCTTAATGTTCTTTATAGTTTAAGAGGGGAGGGGTCTGTGAATCCGTTTAGGTGGTGAGTGATTTTCTTTGTCCACAGAGTTTCATCCACATTCTTGTCACATCAACATCCTCTGTACCAATATGCGATCTGTTATAAACTTTTCCTGGGTGGATTCATATAAAAACAACTACCCTACTGGAGGTTGTTCACAACTGGTAGTAATACGGATTACCTAAAAACAAATCATGTTTGTTTTACATCCACCAAAAGCCATCGATATGCATGGTCTAGTGAAAATATGATGGCCACTCCTGATATTGCACAGTCTGCCATTCTGTCTTGCTAGTTGGAATGGCAGATTGTTACTGGTTGATATGGAAAAGGCACGTAATCTGAAGAACTTCAAAAAGGTGTGATGTGAAGGGGGGGGGGGACTAGCTGAAGTGAAACATCAGCAACATCCAAGAAGTTGCGAATATTGTAAGCTATTCCGGGAGTGCTGTCGTGGTCTCTTCAGCTGAGAGCCATGACTCATCAGTGCTCCTGTGGAATGTCTCACCTTGTGCTAGCTCATAGACGAAACATTCAAGCACAGGTACTCGGATATCTCAACAAGTTGTGGCAAGACGTCTGCGACAAGTAGGCCTGTAAGCTTGTAAGTCTGCATCTCTTTATTCACAGCTCATCGTAGATCACATTTTCACTGGTGTTTTATCCATAACAATTGGACAAGATGTCAATGGGCCATTGCAGCCTTTATAGTGACAGTCGTTTTAGGTCTTTTCTGCGATTCTAGAAGACGCTGGATGTGGGGTGAAAGTGATACTGCTTACCATCGGGAGAATGTGATTGTAACGGAGGTGCTGGGGTCATGGAGTGGGGGGGGATTAATGGACACCCAGCTATAAGTGCTGGAAAAAAAGGGACTAACGACTGGTGAACGATATTGCAACGGTGTTCTTGAACGTCGTGATTGATTATTTCATGGTGCTATAATTCTTTTTGGGGAAGACAGTGACAGCAGATCGTACACGAGCAGTGGAGATATTTCTGGAGACCGAGGGTATTCATCGAATCGAGTGGCCAGCACCCTTCCCATATTTCAGCTCCATTAAACACGTTTGGGACGCAATAGGGAGACGCATTTCTGCGTGAAATTCCCCTCCAGAAAACAAACAAGGCCCTATCCTTGCTCTGAAGGTGGAGTGGGCCAGTATGCCTAAAGAACTCCTGAAACGCTTGGTGCTAAGCATGGTACAGCATACTGAGAACTGCATCGCAGTTCGAGGCGGACATATTCCATACAATGTCTCTCCGCATACTTTTCTGTAAGAACTGCACATTAATTCCTTAACTACGTCCTTAGGAAATTTGTAACTTTTGTCGAAAACGTAATGCAATTTAATTTGTACGAAATTTATGACACATTTTTGTATAATATACTTTGTTTGGTATACTGGCAATACATTGATTCACATTTGGATGTAGTCATAAAAATCTTTTCATATACACGTAAAAATGTAGTTCATCCTTAGCCTTTAGGAACTCCAGTATAGTCACCCGTTTAGCTCCTCCAGATTCCTTTCAAGTTTTATATTAATCTCTTGTGTGGAATTCTGTCACGTTTATTGTATATTCACTCAATCACTTATCCCTTTCTTTCAGTCCCTCACGTCATTTGTTTCTTTATTATGATTTTATTTTATTCCATATATTTAGATACAAGCACATTACAGTACCAACATATTCCACTATACATACAATATATCTAATATAAGAACCTATCCTACACCCAGAATAATTATTTATTTATTTTACAAAATTTTAGTTATATTCGAATCTTCTTGAATCCGTTACTGAAGGACACACCTCATATTTTCTGTCCTAAAAATAAAAATAAAAACTTGTAATAAGTTTCTAAATTTGAATAGCTTGAATTTATTTAGGATATTCGTAAAAAAAAGTAATTGATGTTACTTCCTTGGGACATGCCAAACCTTCTAACAAAAGTTTGATATTTTGTATGGAAAGTTTGGTGTGTGTGTGTGTGTGTGTGTGTGTGTGTGTGTGTGTGTGTGTGTGTGTGTGTGTGTGTGTGTATTTTCCTCCCAATAGTAACAATACCAGGAGGTAATTTATTCCTACACGCTCCATTGCATACAATGCCTTGCCATGTATGCACTGATTAACATTTATATTTATATTTTTGTATCTAAATTCATATTTACATTTATATTTTATATATCTTTATATTAACACCATATAATTCACACAATATCAGTAATTTGTTAGATTACAAGCACTGAAAGTTGAACTTATTGGCAAATTTAATTAATTTTGAGTAATACTCTTCGATAAGTCTCTCTTTTGATACTGGCCAGTTGTCTCCGGAAGTGACGACATGTTGTATTAGGGGCATCCGGATGAAGTCCAGTAGCTGATAGTCGTAGAGTATGTGGTCAACAGTGTGTTGAAGTTGTGAACTATAAGTATAATGGCGATTCCAGGATATGGAATCTGTGTATATAGTGTCTTAGTTTTCCGTGTCTCGTTAGTAGTGTGGTTAAACCTGGAGAAATGGCGTGTCTTTTCAGCCATAAGTAGTAGTCCAGGCGGTTTGAACAAGATCAAGATAAGGAATCGTGACGTGATTGGTTGACGTCATTGCTGGCATGGCTTCATGGGTTTGGAATGTTAGGAATTTCCCTGGGGGCATATGTGCCAATGGCTTCAGTTCTTGAGTTTTGGTTCGCGTATGGAATTATGGGTGATGGTAGAGATAAGGATTCGTGTCGTGATTGGTGGGACTTTGAACAAGATCAAGATCAAGAAGATAAGGAATCGTGACGTGGGTGGGTGATGTTATGAGATGTAGATAGGTGACGTCATGTGTTATTTGTAAATAAGTGACGTTATTGTTTTGAATGGAAAGGAAGATATATTAGAGATAAAGAATCATGTCGTGATTGTGGGACACTTTAAACAAGATTAAGATCAAGATAAGATAAGGAATCGTGACGTGAATGTTTGTTGTTGTCAGATGAATATCAGTGACATCATTTGTTACTTGTAAATAAGTGACGTTGTTGTTTTGAATGGAAAGGGAGATATATTAGTGTATAAGGAATCGTGTTGTGATTGGTGTGATACTTCTGACAAGATCAAGATCAAGATAAGATAAGGAATCGTGACGTGAATGTTTGTTGTTATTGATTTTGGAATGTTTGGAATTTCGCTGGGGCCCTCGTCTGTCGGGGACATCACGTGGTGTGTTTGGTGATGTTTAGAGATAAGAATGGTGACGTTATGCATTTGGAAATTCACAGTTTCGAGGTTTTCTGAATAATTTAATTATATGCTATGTCACTCAAACATACAGTTTTTTTTTTTCTTCTATAGATGGTTGTACTAATTTTCCAATACATTTTAGGGTAATTCTTTACTGTTAAAGGGTGGGAATTCTTAGAGTATGTCGTGATGGCGGGTGTGATTAGGTTTTCTGAATAATTTTATTATATATAATACTAATGTAACTCAAACACATTTTTTTTTCTTCTATAGATGGTTGTACTAATTTTCCAATACATTTTGGGGTATTTCTTTACTGTTAAAGGGTGGGAATTCTTAGAGTATGTCGTGATGGCGGGTGTGATTAGGTTTCTGAATAATTTAATTATAATGGTGTCCTTAAACACACACATACACATTAGACATGAAAAGTCCCTAATGTATCCATTTTGATACTCTAATATGTACCCTATGATTATTCTTATGTAAAAAAAAACTATTCAGTATTAGAATTACGCTTACCAAAAACATACGAGCAGTGATTATTGAAATTACAATTATCAATTGTTATGTTTAAATTAAAATTACTTAGAGATTTCCAGAATGGCTTTTCTAAATACGAATATTCCAAAATAGTTGAACTTTATATCCACACCACAACACAAACACAAAAACCACAAAGAACGAAATTTCTGTAAATACTGAAACCTGAAATAGATGGGTACTTATTCCTTTAGATTACAGACCATAGATGCTATGTTATCATCATGAGCAATATCCCCCAGCGAGCGGTTTTCTTCAAAGGGTCTTTCATGAAGATGACATGAGTCACATCCGTAAGTTGCGGTATTGTTCAAAAGGTAGCATTTCCTCAAGTTTGGATATTCTTCGTTACCGTCGAATAAATTCCGACGGTAATGAAGAATGAATAATTTTAGGATATGACTAAGGGATTATAGCCTTCACATGATAGCGATGACACATATTCTAAAATTATTCATTCTTCGTTATCATCGGAATTTATTCTTGTAGTAAATTAATGCTTACATTTAATTTTTAAAACCAATATTGACTATTAATTTTACCTGCGATTCCTTGTGCTCTTAACCTATTTCTCTAACTGAAATTTATTTATTTTATTTATTTTTTTCTTTAGCAGTAGTAATTTTAAGTTACGGATATTTGTGAGAAACAAGGTTTTTGAATTAGCCTTTGCGTTTTCTTTTAGAAATTTCTTTTGCCAGCACAAAAAATAAATAGTTATTTCTTATTATTTCAAATGAATATTAGCTCTGTAATATATACTTTGTTAATTTCTATGTTACGTTTTATTTGACTATAATAATATTATTATTAACAAATGGCTCTGTAAAATAAAATAAAAATTCTTACAGTATTGTAACTTTTCAGGTAAAATTTTGTCCACTAAAATTCTGGCTATTAAATTAATACCCGATTATTCCTTTTGATCCAGAAGATGTCTGCTCAGCCTAGTGGAGATGAGTGAGCTCATCTTTTGCAGATATCTTTTAGTGTTTTCACCTCCAACTGATACTGATAACTTTTTAGGAAAATAAATAAAAAAACGCGTTTTTTCCGAAAAAGTTATCATAAAAAACTCGTTTTTTTATCGCGTTTTTTATATTTTTTCCCTAATAAGTTATCAGTATCAGTTGGAGGTGACATCACTAAAAGATATCCGCAAAAGATGAGCTCACTCATCTCCACTAGGCTGAGCAGACATCTTCTGGGACGAGAGGGGGGGAATATGGAGTGATGGGGTTAGGTGGGGGAGCATTGCAGGGAAGACATCTCTTACCCTATTGATGACCTTTTCACTTCCACCAGCTAATGCTATTTTTTTTTCCATCCCAACAATTTCGGACATATGATGAGAGAAATAGTCACATTGTCTAACATCAAAAACACTTTTTGAGGATAAAATACTTAACATAATAAGGACAAATAATATAGAATACTCTTCGAGCCACAGAGATAAGATTTGCCCTATGATGTCTCAAAGTAAGATAATCTCACAATAACATCATATCCAACAACATCTAGAAACATGTCTGTGAATCATCTGTGCGACAGTTTCATTTTGGAAGGAACTGTCAAGATTAAGGGTCAGTTAGACAGTACTATAAGGAAAAACAAATGAGTCAAGTGTCTTTGCAGTTACGGCAATTCGTTCATCCCATGCAGCTATCGTATTGTGTTGTGGTGATTGGTATCCAGGAAAGTAAAGTAAAATAATTGGTGAGCCACAAAAGTCATTGAAATATTCTTTCTTCAGGAAAATAGCACAAGACAAAACTCTTCACCTAGCTCTATAAGGATGGAAATCGATTATTATTTTAAAAGACACATATACATTGTGATGTATTTATCCAGGACCACTTGGGGAAAGTTATGCAGGAAGTGGTCTGATATCCTCGGCTACTTGCAATGAAGAGTTGACTACGAAATGGACCTTGGTGATTGTTATATTGTGAAATGCCAAGATGGGGAACTAATACTTGATGATACAGGAGCTGATGGAAGTAAAGTTTTTTCTATTAGTTGTGAAGAAGCTGAGAGATTTTCACCAAAAATGTACGACATTGATAATCGCTATTTTTGGAAACTGAATTACCATCTATTTGTATCATGGGGAAAATTATCGCCACTCAATTAAATTCATCTATGGTAAAATTAGACTTTCAAGATTTTATCCAATTCGATAAAGATTCTTTATTTAGGGACATTTACGAACATTTACAAAAACTGTTTGTGTATATTTGCTGACAAAAGAATACACAGAATGTTTAGGGAGGCATGGTGTCATTTCCAGACTGACACAATATCAAATGATTTGAAGTGTGGTTACCATGGTATTTGATTTAAAAATTATTTTGCGTGACCAGCTATTTTGATGTAATGTAACCAAGAAACAGTGGGTAACAAAAATTTACTCATTGAACTCTTTGGAAAATGTTAAGAGTCTAAACTAAATATTGTGAAATGTTTTTAGGTAATTACATGTTTCGAGTTTTTCTCAGTGAATATACTTGTAAATAGTTTTTCAGCAAAATAAAATATGCATTTGTAAACTTAAATGAACAAAGATGTGTGTTTTTGTTGTTGTGATTTTCCACTGTGAATTTTTTACTCAGTTATTCTGATTAGAACTTGATATTTAAATCCACAACTTTATATCTTAATGCAATTCTGTTTAATTATTTAAAAAAATCAAAGCTGTGAAATTAATGCCAGGACAGGAAAAAAATTGTTGAAAACTAATATCCATGTATTGATTATTTTATAAATTGTCTAGTGCTACCTATTGACATTGTTTGAGTTAAATGAAAACAATTCGTTCACATAATCGAAAATCTGAAAGGTTAGAATTTGGTTGTTTTACAGAGAGAGCGAGAGAGAGCAGCTAATTAACCCAAAACGTGACTTTAACTCTTAAAGTTTGGTAAAGAAAAAATGACACATATACAAATTTTACCTTTCCCCACACAAAGTTAGATAAAAACACACCAACAGTATATCCAGCAGAACGTGAAAGCATGTCGTTGATTCATCTGCGCAAAAGGTTCATTTTGAAGGAATGGTCAGGGTAGGGAATGGTAAGTGTAAACAGACCTATAAGAAAATACCAGAGTCGAGTGACTTTGGAGTTAAGGTAATCGTTCATCCACTGCAGCTTCTGTTTTGTGTTGTGGTGTTTTGTGTTTGGTAATTTAAAAATAATGGCTGAGCCACAAATTCTTTGAAAGTTTCTTTGTGAAAAGTTCTAATTGTTTAGAATTTTGTAACAGAAAGTTACCATAAAATATATGATCAGAGCTAATAATCAGTGAAATAATAATAATAATAAATAACTATTTACTTGTGGTGCTATATGAAGTAATCTAAGAAGAAGAAGAAGAAGAAGAATGAAGGAAAACGATTATGAAAAATCGACAGTGGGTGAAAAATACGAATTTTCAGTTATCATTGCTATAATTGATGTACAATTTCTTTTGAATAAGAGTTCAAATTTATTTCCTAAAGAAATTTGTATTTCTGATGGAATTATTGTAAGATATGCATTGACAAAATCACCTTGTAGTTGGAAAGAATTACCTGAAAGAGTTAAAAAACAGAATTCTTGGTTAATAAAATATAACCATCAGCTGAAGTGGGAAATTGGTTCACTAGATTTGGACAAACTAAGAGATTGGATGATAGAATCAACATGCAAATATCATATATTACTTGCCAAAGGAAGAGAAAAATCAAAAACATTAGCGATGTTAATAGGGAGGCCTGTTCTTGATTTAAATGAAATTGGATGCCCAAAAAGGGAAAACATAACGTGTACTTTTAAATGCTTTTGGAAACATAACGAAAGATTCTGTGCTTTTAATAATTCTCAGAAGTATATGTATTGGTTTCAAGAAAATAAATATGCAACCCTTAATTTTACTACAGTAATAAATTCCCAATGAAACACCAAATGAAAAATTATCTTTCAGATGAGAGTCACTTTGTCAAAAACCACGTGACGCCAATTCCACAAGCATGGGAAGATCCGTTGATGAATTTTTCAATTTATTTATTTATTTTCTGTATTGTTAGATTCAGTAAATACAAATTGTATATAATATTTCATTCAAATAAAATGTGTAAATTTAAATGAACAAACTGGGTGCCTGGACTACTACTGCCATAGTCTACTTCTGATGCTTGGCAAGAATTCTATTGTGGTTGATCCGTTTTTAGATGTCTTCCATTCTTTTTCCCACAAGTCAGTCTTTTCTCTTCTGCAAGTGTTTTTAGATTTTGAGTATTTTTGGTGACTTGTTTCTAGCCGTTCGTTTCTAGCTGTTTCTAGCCGTTCGTTTCTAGCTGTTTCTTTAGCCAACTGATCCGCTCTCTCGTTTTCTGCTACCCTAGTATGCGTGTTCACCCAGCAGAACTTCATTTCACCCTCCAGAGGAAGATTCCGAACCAGCTTTCTTGTCTGTTCTATTAACTTATAGCGTTAATATAACATGGTTGTATAAAATGTGGTAATATAAAATGGTTGTTCTGGGTTTTGATGCCCCAATAGCGCTTCAACTGTCACTGTAAATTGTTGCTGTCTTTTGATGAGAAGGGTTGACTTCTAATTCCCGGAGATATGTTAGTGACTGAACTATAGCAAGTTGTTCTTCTTGGTTATTGGAACAGAGAGGATGTAGCCTAGCGCAGCGTTCTTGTATAATGGACTGTCTGTTGTATGCAATGAAAGAACAACTGACGTTCCCTTCGGTTTTGCTTCCGTCAGTGTATATTTGAAAATCGTTGCTTTCGGAGCTTTCCTTCTCCTTAATATTTGTTTTCTTTGCTGGGCGAGGCCACTTACTGTAGTGAAGCGGGTTTTCGTAATAATTAGGATCGATGTTGTAACTTTCATTATACCTGTCCAGAAGTGACGTCATATACAAGACAATTCTTGTATTTTCAGGCAGATCGAGCTGCAATAACGCAAGCTGCCTAGAAAGATATTGTCCTTCAATTATACGTATGGCTATAAGGCATTGAACTCTGCTTAACCGGCATAAAGATCAATACAAAGATAAAAAATCTAAAGGCAAAGATAGACCGACAAAAATTCGTTTTATCTTTGATTTTAGTGTATGTTTCCAGAAAGGTGTAGCATAAAATATCTGTAAAATAATTTTTTCTAAGGAACACTAAGTTTCTTGGGCATTTTAAATCTCTTAATTGATTGATTATGGCTGGCCACCACGCAGCATCGAAGGCTCCTTGCACATCGAGTGAGATCAGTAGTACGTCTTTTTTTTGGTGTAGATTGTCTTCTGTGAACTCTTTAACCTCCGTAATTGCGTCTACTGTGCTGGACTGAGGTCTAAATGCATATTGATTGCTGCTTAATAGGTTTCTTGAGTAGACATAGTGCATTATTCGGTTTATTAGGAGTTTTTATAGTAACATATCAGCAACGTTTATGAGACTGATTGGTCTGTATTTGCTAATTTCGTCGGCTGTTTCTTTTCCTGGTTTTATTATGGGTATAATTTTTGAGCGTTTCCATATTGAAGGAAATCGACCTCTTATTAGGCATTCGTCGTAAACTGTTGTTATCAATTCTGGGAATTCGACAAACGCTCTTAGGAATATATCGCTGGTTATTCCCGTCCTCTCCAGGAGTTTTTCTTGGATCCATTGATCTTAATACTAACTCGATTTTTTTGGTTGTAAATAAGTCGTCGTTAGTTAGTTTCTGCTACGTCGTTTTTAGTGTAGATGCCGTCTGTTTTCTTGATAGTTAATAATACAGATGTTGCCTTATTCTTGCTTGCTGCTAATTTATATATGCAATTCCAAGGATTTGATACGGTTGAAATTGTACAGAATTTTTTCCATGATTCTGTTTTCGCGTTTGTAATTTTAGAGTCATAGCTGTATTTGGCTTCATAGTAGTTCACTCTTCTACTCTCTCAAATCTTGGTTATTTTAGGGTCTTTGGTATAGTCGTCGGAGTGCGTTAACACGTTTTCTTAGGAATGTTAGTTCGTCGTTCCACCAAGCTATTGATTTTCTTCCTTCTATGTTTCGATTACTGGTTGTTCTGAGTGTTTGGTCGCTGGATTTTATGAGCCTTGATGAAAGTGCAGAAGCGAGGAAGTCTGTATCGGTTTGTACTGATGCCCAGATGGCTAGGTTTTTGTGTAAGCTGGGATGTTGTTCGCTGTTCGCATTATAGTGATCTGAGATTAGGCTTGGAAATTCTCTTTTCAATGATTTTATAAAATTCTCTAAGTTGGTTTTATTAGTGAAGTAGTCGATATTAATTCGATGGTTTTTGTGCTGTGTATTTCGTTTAAATTTTTGTTACTGATAATGAAACTTGATATGCGATGGTCAGGACAGCTTTCCTCTTCTTCGCATTTTCATTCAGAAACCCAGGGTAGCGTTGTTTGCTATTGTCAGATCAATGAAGCTGCTTCTTCTGGTATTTTCAAATGATGGACTGTTAGAGTCGTCGTTTAGTATGTGTAGGGAATTTGATACTATGAACTCTTCTAAATTTTTTCCTCTATTGTTTGTGTTTTCGTTAAACCATAATACCGAAAGGATGTTGCTATCTATTCCTAAATGTAGACCGTGGTTGATGGTAAAATCCACGATGATGCCCATTTTTTCTAGGTCGTATTTTATGTCAGCGTGAGAGTTTAGATACATACTTGCAGCGAAAGTTTTAATTCCTCTGGATGTAATTTCGATAAGTACCAAGTCCTCGTTGTTCTGGGAAATTAATATTGCCTCGATTTCAGGGTTGACCACTAGTATTGCAGCTCTCTTTCTTTCAGATCCTTTGGAAAATATTTTAAAATTGCTTGGAAAGCCGCATATTTTGTTGTTGATGTTGTAGGGTTCTTGTATAAATTTTAGTCCTATATTTTTTCTATTTATGAGTTCTATTAAAGTTATTTACAGCCATTATGCAGTTCATCTCGGACTTATTTCGTGGGTACTCGCTGAACTTAATTTCTTTAGTGCAGAGTGGATAGGTGCCCCCCCTCCGCTGCAGTCTTGTGTGTGATGGTGGAATTTATTGCAGTTAAAGCACCTCAGAACGTTTACATAGTCTGCACAATGCTCTACAGCATTTTGACACCAGTTTTTAGCAATTTGGTCCTCACCGTTGGATTGACTTCAATAATTCAGTTTCTCTTGTTCGTTTTTTAATTTGTGTCAGCATTGTATCGGTTCTGAAGAGTTCTTCATTTTCATGCGGATTGAGTCAATTGGGTTGTTCGTATCAATTTCACTGAGAATATCATATATAATTAGTCTTGGAAAATATTTCTTGCTGGGATTTGCTACTAACGTGTCTTTGCATTACTTCGTGATTTCGTTATGTAGCAAGTCAAAGTCGGTCTTTTCTTTGGATTCAATTAAGACTCCTGCGTTATTATTACTTTTCATTTTTGTTATTCCGATTTTCATTTTCCTTGGGTCTATTTTTTCTCTGATGATATCTTTAGTTTCCCCGCTGGTTAGTTGAGCAGTCGGTTTCACTATTAGTTTATAGCATGGATTGTTTTCAAATTCGTAACGACTTGCGAGTATAGCTGAGTAGGTTGAGCTACGTTAACCTGTTCCTGGTTGTTTGTAGCTGCCTGTAGTTCTATTGCTAGTTCAGTTTCGTTTTTCCTTTTATTGAAAACCTTGGTTAGTTCGCTAACTGCAGTTAGTATGTACTTTTTTAAATCGTTTCTTAAATTACCGTTTACTTTGCCAACGTCACCCAGCAAATCTCGAGCTTTTCCCAACTCTAATTCGTCCCGTGCCACAATCATAATGTTATTTAAAGGTGTGTGTTACAGCCCTTCCTATTGAACTGCTAAGCTTTCTAAGATACAATGTTTAAGATAGTGTACTGACAGTTTTCCAGCTTGTTCGTAGAAGTGACGATTCCATTGAATAGGCTTCAGTGGCAGCAGTTGGGAGAGGGGGTGGGAGGCGTAAGCCCTTGCTGTTGCAGTTATTCTTATTAGGACTGGGACGTTGTCCTTGAGGTAGCTGAACAATAGATAGTCTGACCAACAGTATTCAGTTCATAAAGATAGAATAAAATTTCACTCATACCCGCTTAGAACTATGAAACTATAGCGTAAGTTACTCACTGTTAGATAGAGCACTGCACGAGCTATCAGTCGATGCTAGATACATCCAGTTTTTCTGTTCGATACAACACTAATTCAAGGTAGAAGCAAAAGCGATTTCAGGCACGTCTCTTCGCGTCTGAGCTTTGTGTGTGCGTGCGTGCGTGCGTGTGAGCAATGTAAGGATTTCCTAGAAATATCTTTGTTTATCTCTTCCTACTTGAGATGCGTTGTATCACTCTTATAAGGGTGAAAGTCAGTAAACATGATACTGGAGATGTATAACATGCGATTCATTCAAAATTCATTCGATGTTGCTCATAGACATGGACAAAGAATGTAATTTGTCAGATATCGGGAATATAAGCATCATCTTACAGCATTGACTGAAAGATGATGTTTATTTATGATATTTTTAAAGCATGGAATTTAAACACAAGACAAATGGAATGGAAGTGTTTCACAGATAGCGTGAGAAACGTCATTTGACAACTGAAGACTGGAAATGTTGCTTTTCCAACTAAGTTGTATGCACGCGGTGGAAACAGACGAAACCTTGATGGGACAGGATTCACCCTGATATCCTCATCTAGTAGAAACAGAAGAATGGACTGCCTTACACTATAGAGATATTTCCTTGGGAAACTTGTTGAGCCGCATTTCCCATAGACCTTATTATGAATGTTGCAGAATGCAAATTCTTTGTTTCAGCATACCCTCCTCATGGTATCTGAAGAGGGTGTGATGATCAGTTAAAATGGCACACCAAATCACATGGTACAGTATCTAGCTGAAATCACCTATTCGTTTTGGCTGAACAGCACATCCTCTGCCTGGTAACGATCTTCCCAAATGGCACATGTGTTTTTCAACATTATTTGCACCATGCCACGTTAGTTGAATCGTCAGAGAATGTTCATCAAACAAGACAGAAACTTTTAGATGTTGCATGACTACTAAAGATTCAGTATTTGAAGCCACAAATGTCTGGAATTCTCTTGGTCGAGAGATCCAGCATTTAAACTGTTCATCCCGAACACTTGCAGATACACGAGGATAAATCCTAACAACGTAGTACCTCACTCCTTCTAAAACGTTCAGCTTCATATAGTCCATCCATGCCATACTGCATAGCAGCAGTTCTGGCAACCAGAAGGGAGGGGAGATATGAATTATTAGTGTGCATGTGTGTGTGTGTCTATCATATGGTTCTGCAGTGAGATCACATCTCATACCCACATTACTCAACAACCTACCACAAAATTGCCTAACACCAAAACCTAGGAAACTACATCAACATTTGGTACGACATACATACACTTCACAAATCGACAGATACATCTTACAGAGCATAACAAATAATTGTGTAAAACAGGATGTGCGAGTTAATCTCTTCTGAGAGAATACAGTTCTCCAGGGGAATAAAGCACGAATAATTCACTTAGTAGATTTGTTTGAAAGGAATTGCTAATACAAATAATAATTTACCGGATTATCTAAAATCTTGAATTACAGATTGTTAACATTAATACAATCTACCTTCTTTAACCTTCTAAGGATGCATATTAATCGCTTTCTTCAGAGCCAGAGCATAATCGGCCGGGATTTCCACCGCATAGATACTTTTCGACAAATGCCTCATGGGTCTGTAATGACAAAAGTTTGTTTTTTTAATACAGATTTATTTAATGTTCAAATTATTATCAGTGTACTGATATGTCGAATGATCTCATTACTACCATCAGCATAATTAACGAGCAGTTAAAATATCAAAATGTCATACAATAAGCATGGGCAGCAATATATATTCGAGGATTCGTTTTTATCTTAGATCTTTTGTTCAACTCAAATTTAAGAACGCGCGCGCGAATGCACACAGTAAAAGCAGTTTGAGTCTGTTTTACTGACGTAAAAGGAGCTCAGACCTCAGTAGCTCAGACCCAGTCTGAGAGTTCATATCCAGTCTATGACAGGAGAAAACATATTTGAATCTAATATCAGAAGATGGCATCTGTCTGTCCTTATTCTTGAGGTCATGACATTCTCGGTCTTTTCTGAGACCATATCTTTAAAGTGCCTTTAGGAATCTAAGATTTAGCTGGAGTAACATCAACCAGGAAATAATTGAAAGGCTTGTAGACTGTTTTGATTTTGCATTGCTAATTGTAAATTATGAATTTTTCAAGTCTTCGTAGCTCTGTCCATATTGACAATGCCCTTCAGTTACAGACCTGGATTCATTTTCGGTCTAGAACCCAAAGAACCCTATCAGAACCTTTCAAGTAAACATGAGTTACCTGTTCTCATACGGTGGTTTATTTTTCTGGAAAATGGGGGAAATTTAAATATGGAAACGTTATAATACTGCTTATGTATGGATAAGAACTGATGTGCACAGTACCGTACTACCAATATCTGTTTACAAGTACTTACCAAATCTGAGAACTGATTGATACCTAATTGATAGGTAATTTCCCCCTTGTCATACATTTCGTTAGAGGCATCGATAAACTTGAGATTGTTTATAAAGATCAGCTCTCTTTTATGATCCTCTTCGTCATCTTCATATTTTTTGTTGAATTTTTTCTATAGGAAAAGACTATCATAATTATCTGGGACTATTAAATGATTTTTTTCAACTATATCTAACATAATAAAATAATAAAATTTGATATAATTGTCAAATGGTAAGATCAGGTCATCTTGGTACGAGATCTAATACCAGAGTGGTGGTGGAAGGAATGGTGAGAATAACTTCTGCTTTTTTAGGTCTGTTATGAATTCCCTATTCGAAAAGGGTTTTTTATGATATGAAGGAGAAATAGTGGCTGATAATTAATAAAAGTTTGGATCATTCTTATAATTATTCTGTCCTATCCTATAGCTTTGTCAAGCTGCTAACTGTAGTTTTGACGAACAGTCGGTCGTCACGATACTCATTCCGTACCGACAAATTTTCACTATCAATCGTTTCAACACTTCGAGATAAAATTCACTATTGACCATTTAGTCTGGCGGAAGGAATTCTTTGTTGATAATGCCCTTGGAATTGTAGAAACTAATTAGCATTGTCTTTACTTTTGACTTCTCCAAGCGACTTTTTTTTTCGGATGCCCCTCTTCTGGTGGTCTCCACTCAGCACTCTAGCGCTTTGTTTCTGGCTCATACTCAAACCACCACGTTTCGTCACCAGTAACGATAATTTCAAGGAAGTTTGAGTCCTAACGAGCAGTTTAATGAGGTCCTTGCAGTGTTCAATTCGATACATTTTTTGGTCGTCGGTCAACTTGTGGAGAACAAATCGCGAATTCAATTTACGAAGTCCCAAACTCTCGGTCAAAATGTTGTGCACAGTTTGATTTTGGAATCCCCAATTGATCTTCAATCAATCTCACGGACGATTTCGAGTTTTCTTTGATGAAATCATGCACTTTGTGGATGTTAATTTCGCTCAGTCCAGTTTTTCGACGGCCCGGCTTTTCGTCGTCATCAAGCGTCTCACGCCCACTTTGTACTCGCTTGAACCACTCGTAAACTTGAGTACGGGATACGCATTCATCACCGTATGCTTTTTGAAGCATTTGACACGTTTCGGTAAAACTTTTACCAAGTTTAACACAAAAGTCAATCTCAGCTTTCTGTTTGAAACTCATTTTCCCACTAGAACATTCTCCCGTTAAAACACACCTTCATTTCTTATCACTATAACTTGGTTTCTAATGAAACAAATGTCATAAACAGTGGACACAACACTAATGAAGGTTGCTGCTTTCGAAAACTAAAAGATACAACAGGCGGCGCCACTAGTTTCTTCTATTTTCAAAAAGATCGGTTTCTTTTTGGACAGAGGGTGTAGAGGTCATTGATGCTGATTTGTTATTGTTTTGTTTTAAGTGACTTCGGCGTTTTCATATATAATGGATTTTATTTTAACTATTATTTAGAGGTGATCTGTTATGTGGTATTCGCATATTTCTCTTGACTTCGTTACTTGTGCTATCCTTTGTGGTGTTTATGAAGACAACACTTACAGGAAACTTCATCTCGCCTTTCCTAGTTGGTTGGAAGACATAGTTTAAAGCACAAATCATTTCTAATGTTTAGGTATCCATCCATTTATCTTATACATAAATATATATATTCCTCAAGAAAATTCAAAATGTAAATTTAAATATACAATTTCAGAATACTTTCTTGGAATGTAAACAACTGCAAAATAAAAGATGAAAAAGAAATAAATTTTACCTTAAAATCCCTCCATTCTTTGTGATAGTCACGGTCTTTTGCTGACTCAACCAAGAAAGTTATCACCAGTAGAATGACCACAATCTTTCCCAGCATGGTTATACCTAAATCGAGAGATTAAACAAAATAAACATTAGCAGAATACTTCATTGATAAAGCCTAAAAACAGTGGCAGTTCGTTGTATAATGAAGTCTTAAGAAAATCGAAATGACTCCCAAGTTACTTGGTGAAAATATTCATCAATTGCCTGCCTGGTTGGACAGCAAACCTCTCGAATGGGTAGCAGCAACGTCGTCCTAACAACAAGGTTTTTAAGATTTGCACTTTGTAGTTGCTGCCAAATCCATTTTGAGGACGGCAGTTTCAAGAGACCAGAGGTACACAAAATAAAAGAGAAATAATAGTTACAGTGAAAAAGGATGCTATTGAGCCGCTCTTGTATTAACACACACAACAGAATGTGGAAGAATGGTGCTGTCAGTTCGCTGGAGCAACTACCATTGAAGTACCTACAGAATAGAAACAACGCCAAAACTATGCTTCCGTGAAACAGAGACTCAAGTGAATCTGTAAGTGTGCATTATCTATGAAAGTAATTGCTTTCCTTAGGACGGTGTCAAGGATTTTAAGGGAAGTTTTAGGTGCACCACCCTAAACATCAATGGATTTGGGATTTGTATAAAGTTAAGCGTTGGCTCGGTGTAAAATAACGTCCTGAACGAAAGAGAATGGATGCTGAGGAGGCAATTGATGTAATGTGTTTATGCCAGGAGACTATTACTGAGGATTAGAGAATGCGAGCTGAGATTTCGTTTGCATAAACACGGATACAGTCAACAATACTTAAGACAATCCCTCCACCCATAGGTCTGAATTGTCAGCAATGCTGGTTCCGAGCCCATAATTATTATATTATTCAAATTTCTTGATGCAATAATGTTAATGTAATCCTCTTATTATATACAAATCACATGGCTTAAAGGGGCGAAGCAAGAATGCTTTTCATATTCCCCGATATCTGTAGAGGACAGTGAAGGGATAAGGTGTTATTGAGCTATTAAAGCTCTGATCATGGCAGGAGGGTACGAGCAATAGCCGAGCCACATTTAGAACTGTATTGGCTATAGCAACCCTCCAAGGGTATTGATCACCGCATCTCACGGTCACTGTTGTAAGTTTCCGCAGAAGAACGATACTGACTTGATGGGTGAAGCATAAATGCTTTTTATATTCCACTCCATCTGAAAAGGAAAGTTCTTTGGGTGGAGATTTATTGAGCTTTAAGCTCGTCCTGAACGGGCAGTGAGATTAACTGTGTTCAGCTGAGCATAGAATTGACTTGGGTCTCTTGTATTTGCAGAAATCTGCTTCATTATAGTCTGAAGCTTGCTTGATCAGTGGGTTCGGATGATTAATTGTCTTGATGAAGAACTTCTCAGCTAGGTCGTGAAGGAGAGATGTAATGTAGGGAAGGTTGACCTCTCTCTGTGAATTTGTGAGTTTCTGATAAACCACGGGGCATCCAAACTCATTCTCAGACATTTATTCTATGTTCTCTGCAGCTTTTGAATATTTGTGTTCGAAGTATGACTCCACGCAGGAGATGCGTAAGTGATGACTGGGCGAATTACCATCTTGTATACGAGTAGTTTGTTCTGAATATCGAATTTACTTTTTCTGTTGATCATGGTGTAGAGCTGCGCTATTACTTTGGTTGTCTTTGAAGTTATGTCTTCTATATGATTGCTGAATTGTAGTTTTTTATCGAGAATTACTCCGAGATATTTGACTGTAGTCTTACATGGGATTTTAACTCCTAGTAAATGTATATCTTCCTTGATTTGAGGATTTTTTTCTAGTGAACAATATGGCTGAACTCTTCTGTGGGTTGGCTTGGATTCTTCAGTCCATCAACCATTATTCTAATGTGTGAATACTGTTTTGGAGTCTCTTGATAGCTCGTTTGGGGCTAAGAGATCTTGCCAATAATGCAGTATCATCAGCATATAATGCAGTGATTGTTGAGCTTGGGTTTTGAGGGATATCAGCAACATAGATAGAAAACAGCAAGCGGGCCAACAGTGAACCTTGCGGCACTCCCGCCAGAACCTTGCATCTGGTTGATACGGTTTCATTTATTTTGACTTCCATGTATTTGTCTGTGAGGTAAGAATGAATTATTTTAACTAGATTAGTAGGCATATTGAATGTGATGAGCTTGTAGGGAATACCTTGATGCCACACCTTATCAAAAGCCTTTCAGCATCTAAAAAGTATAGGGTTGTGATCGGATGGAAGTTCATTTATTGTTTCCAGCTGATATTGGTATCTGATGTTTTTGAAGACGACTATGTCAAGTACATCTGAACTTCCAGTTGAGATGTGATGGGTGGGCTCTGTGGGTCCAGTTACAACAATAGAGTGTTGCGTTGAGTAATGGTTTAGAGTTCGACCTTTGTCGTCGATTGTGAAGCTATGCCAAGCTATGTGTTTGGCGTTAAAGTCACCAGCCATGATGATGGAGTCTGAAGCTGAGAATGGAGTCCAAGCCAGATACCAGTAATGGAATGCTGGGTGAATTATATACAGCATAGATTTTGATACTGCCAGCATTGTTGGTATGAACTTCAATGCCTGTTATCTCTAGGTTCTTGGTTTGTGGATTGGTCAGAACATTGTGGCTTAGGTAATTTTTAATGTATATAGCTGTGCCTCCTCCGCTGCTGGTGAGTCTATCTCTTTTGTACATAATATAGTTCCGTGATTTGGGATTATTAGCTGGCCTGAAATGTGTTTCATTTACTAGTATTATGTCAGGATTGTGTCTGTGAGAGAACTCGTGTAGTTCTAGGATTTTGTTGTTGAGTCCGTTGGCGTTCCATGCAGTGATCATGAGAGAGTTGGGGTGGAATTTTCTTTTATTCATTATTGAGGGCTGTCAGAATTAAGGGGGTACTTTGTAGGAATATTTTCGTGGAGGACGGCGAAGGATTTGTCATACTGAATTCTTGTAACATGGTGAGGCAGGTAGTACTGATGTTAGATTTGAGCTTATATGGTCATGAGATGGAGTAGCCTTTGTTCGTGCTGCCTCTGCATAAGTTTTAGGCATTTGTTTCCTTTCTTGAGTTGTCGAGCTGGAGATGATTTGGACCGGGGTGTGACTTTCACGGCTGTCTTGAGCGTCGCTGAAATGTGTTGGAAGGGTAGTTTTTCCTGACCATTAGTTATTTGGGTGTGTAATGCATCCCTTGTAGTTGGCGGGGTGAGGTCGTCCCCAATTGGTGCATTAGCTGGAATGGATCTTGGATCTTGGTTTTGTACACATGACGGTCTGGTGGCCCTCGCCGCATTTTAAACACCTGTAATTTGCCTTGCAAGGTTTTTGGGCATGACCAAACCTTTGGCACCTATGGCACTGCCCAGCTGTCAACTTTTTCCTTAGTGGTTCAGTAGAAATTCTGAGGCCACAGATCGTTGTCAGTTCGCAAATCTCTTTCTGTATCTTATCAATTTCTACGAGTACCAGTGGCATTGGCCGTTTATCTGCCCTGAGCATCCTGCTCACTTTCACTGGTGTTAGGCTCCGACTCATAAGGTCGGCAGTGATTTCTTCACAGGTGACACCTTCGGTTACTCCACGAAGTACTACTTTGAGATTCTTTTCACTGGGTAAAGCAAAAGTGTGATATGGAAGACTTTTGTTATCCATTAATCTTGTCAGCTGTCTGTAGTCAGTGACTGAGGCTGAGTGGATTTTGACTCCTTCATCTTGATTTCTAGTCCAGGAATATGAGATTTTGTTTTCCCTAAGGGCTGATGTGACAGTGGTCCATTTGTCCTTGTCGCTTAGTATAACTGGTGGAACCTTTTCGATGTTCCTCGGGACATCTGATGTTGGTATGTCTTCATTCATTTGGTCTTCTATAGTACTTCTTTTGTTAGAGTGCTCTCCCTGAGAGTTGTTTTGACAGGGGGATTTTGGTGACAGAGCAGCAATGAGTTCATCTTGTGAAATCTCATTCTCCTCCTCCTCTCCATCTTGATCATTAGAGTGAATGTATTGTTTTATAAATCCTGGCCAGTCAGATTCTAACTTGCCTATTATGAGTTTCAGTACCTCTAGGGACTGCTCCTTATTAAGGATCTGGGTCTGATGTTTTCCATGTCAAAGTGACGATTTCTTGTCAGCAGAAATTGGTTGACAGCAGTATAAATAATCCCCCAGGGCTAGGGTCCTACCAGCAAAGTATCCTGTAGACCTAGATGGCCTACTAGCAGTATATAATCCCGCAGGGTTTGAAGCCTGCCATCAAGTGTCCTGTAGACTGAGTTGGTCTACTATCAAATTAAGTCTTGTTTCAACCTACTAATTGGGGAAAAGGAGTATCAACATCTCACTTGGCCACAGTTTAGAAACTTACCTCCCTATAGAACCTTAAATCCACCACTTGTTCTCATTGCGGGTGGGGCCTACCGGCCATTTGGCCTCTTACACATTTCGTGCAGAAGGGGAGACAGTAGGAATCACACTGTGTTAGCACCAGTGCAATTTGAGATTACTGAGAAACCTTGCATGCAATGTAATCAGGCTCAGTCTAAAATAACACGTCCGTTCTCATCAAAATCGCCATTCAATCTGACCAAGTCTTGTAAGTTTCCTTGTCCTTATCAGGACTGGCTTAAAGGGACGAAGCAAGAACTATTAAAACTCTTATTGAGCTATTAAAGCTCTGATCATGGCAGGAGGGTAACAGCAATAGCCGAGCCTCAGTTAGAACTTCATTGGCTACAGCATTGCCATTAATACCCTCCAAGGGTATTAATCACCACATCTCACGGTCGATTTGTCTCTCGTTGTAAGTTTCCGAACTTCTAACGCTCTGATATACAAATCTTATTTCGGATAAGTATAGGTGTATAAGTATATATGGGAGTCCCATTATCCTTCTGAGGAATCTTTATTATGAACAAGAAGCTACTGTCCGAACAGATCCTGGAGAAACTGAGTATTTCGCAATAGGTAAAGGGGTGCGACAATCTCCGTACCTGTTTAACTTGTACAGCGAATACATTTTAAGAATGGCAGGGCTGGAGGAGTCTCCAGTTGGAATTAAAATTGGTGGAAGAAATATTAATAATTTGAGGTATGCAGATGATACCACCTTGCTAGCAGAATGCAAAGAAGATTTGAAGGAACTTATTATGAAAGTTAAAGAAGAAAGTGCTAAATATGGTCTTAAACTTAATCTCAAAAAGAAAACATTATGGCAACATGTGAACTTAATGATTTTGAAGTAGATGGAGAGAAAATGGAAGCAGTTAACAATTTTGCGTTCCTAGGATCCCGAACTGATAAAGATGGTTATTGTACCGAAGACGTTAGAAAGAGATTATTAATCGGAAAAAAAGCAATGACAAATTTAAGGGCGATCTTTAAAGATAAAGATCTTTAAAGATAATTTAAAGATCTTTAAAGATAATTAGCCTCGCAACAAAAATCAGAATCGTGAAAGCAATGGTATTCCCTGTGGTGCTGTATGGATGTGAAAGTTGGACCCTGAGAAAGAGTGAAAGAAGGAAGATAGATGCATTTGAATTATGGGTTTGATGACGCTTACTAAGAATACCATGAACTGCAAAGCAAACCAATAAATCAGTGATAGACAGAATAAAGCTAGATTGCTCCCTCGAAGCTATGATCATCAAGCAAAAATTGTCATACTTCGGACATATTATGCGAGCAAATGACAGTCTGGAGAAGGTGATGATGCTTTCTAAAGTTGATGGAAGCAGGAGAAGAGGAAGACCAAGAATTAGATGGGTGGATGGAGTTAAAGAAGCAACTGGCGGTTCTGAGAGACATGGTCAGGGACAGATCGGTGTGGAGCGTGTATGTTCGTGGAGTCGTCAGGAGTCGGAAACGACTCGATAGATCATAACACACATACACATAAATGTATTGTTTCTTATATTTTAAATTATTTTAATTTCCACTTTTAAATTTTTACATAAACCTTTAAAATATTAAATATTCGCATTTTTTTAAAATCTACTTTTCTCTTCTTTATTAAAAATATGAATAATCACTCCACTTGATTGCAATCGTGGTTCAAAACTCATTAACTGCAAATAGAACGATGTAAGCTTACAAGATGATTATACTCCTGTATGATGACAGTATTTTGTGCTTCTTTTATCTAGGCAGCGGTCGCCTAGGGCCTAGATGGCGAACCTATGGCACACGTGCCAGAGGTGGCAGGTCCGAGAATTTTGCTGGCACGTCAACGATTTACAGGTGATATCTTTTATGCGCTTATACAAAATACTAGGTGAACCATAGATGGCGTTGGTGCAGCTACGGTTCGTGGTGATTGGTGGATTGAGTGGTGGAGACAAAGTTGTGGAGTAGGTGCCTACCCTAGATGAATCTTAGGACTCCCTGGAAGTGTCTAGGAATAGTAATATGATTAGTGCGATATTAACAAAAGATAACGCTACCGAAGACAAAGGCAGGGAGTCCTAAGATTCATAAGTTGAAATGCTTATTCTCTTCAACCGAATTCCATTCCATAACATCTGAAACTGTCATAACAACATTACCAATATAGTTTCGACACATTCACAACGGGGTGTTGTTTTATCGTTCCGATGGAACTTCTCATTACCGCCAGGCTCAACTCACACAAAGTTTAAACCCTTGTTGAATTTTATTACTGATTATTTGTGTTTGAGCTGGCAGGCGAACGCTTACACACATTAGATGGCATGTTTCAATTCGTGGTAGAATTTTATTTGAAGTTAGCCTTTGGGATCTGTCATAATGACATCGAGAATTTCAAACTCAATAAAACAAACACTTATTTCGTGTACTTGAAAAACTGGACAAGCGTTAGATACTGTGTTTCCCGTGTAACATACGGTTTTGCTTGAATCTATACGGCATAGTTTCTGTGAGAAGGGACATGTGATTCTTTAGTTAGTGCTGTTTTTATTCCAACTGTATCTAATTGCACTATTTGTTGAGAAATATATTACACCGACTGCAAACGTATCTGTACCTTATTCAGGGATACAATAAAAGTACCTGTTTTTCTTTCATCTGCAGTATAATGGCTGTTGGGGAGGGCGTGTTGTTAAACGCGGCGAGCGAGTTACTATCGCCTCCACTTGAGCATGCTTAAACGTTGGGCGATGTATATGCAAAGTCTTTTGCATATACATCGCATAGTCTTTTTAATGTCTTTTTTCGTAAAGTAAAATATAAATTTCGCCCATAAGTCGACACCTGCTACTTCCCCTACTCAGCTGACTGCTATATTGAGTTAATGCATATATATTTTTCTCACTAGCATTTTTTTTTCAAACCAACATCATTAAAATCAATATAATAATACAATAATATTATAAATTTATATATAAATAAATATTATAAATAAAATAAAAACTAAAATATTATTTATAAAATATTATATATATATATATATATATATAAATTTTTGGCACGTGCACATAAAAAGGTTTGCCACCACTTGCCTAGGACATCTAGAAGAGATGCAATATTTACTTACCCATCTGTGTTGCTCGAGTGCCGATAACTTCTCGTAGACCCACGGGTAAGCTTTCGCTGTCTTTGCGACTAGTTCATGCTGACTGGAATGCAAACCTGTTCGAAGTACTAGCCACACTTATGAACTAGAAGGATGATTACATCATCTCTGCTAGTATACCACGACCTCTGGTGGATAAAATTACCCTTTCGTATTCGCTTGTGATATGATCCTACTAAAACTTCTAAATCCTAACTACACGGATTGCGCAATAAAACTCCCCAAATGCTTTTGCGGTGCGCAGTTTTAAAAGAACAGTGTGATAAATACTGAATTTCGGAGGGTCATCTGTGAAATCCCGTACTAAAAAGTTAGTTGGGATTTTAGAGGAGGTAACTAACAGAGAAAGTTGGGAAACATCTGTATCATATCTAAAATTACATGTATAAAATAAGACCTAGTGCGTACAAAATACTAAAACAGGTGAATGTAGATATAAAAGAAACTGCAAATATCAGTGGTGAAATAGATGTAAAAGAATTTGTAAAAATAATCATAATTAAAATTCTGAATATTTTTACGTATTGTTTATGTTAGTATGTTTATTAGTTTTGTTTTCATAACACGCATTGTCGGCACTTACGATGTGCCCGTTATGGAAATTGTTTTGTGATAAAAGTGATATGTAAAACAGTTAAAAATTTATGTACTTACCGGATTTCAATAGTTGTGTTACTTTAAACAAATTTATTGTAGTTTGAAATATTAAGTTTTGTGTTTTATGAAGGCATTCTGTTATCGCTAACGGAAATACTTTTCAATATTTACATTAATGCAATATTAATACAGTGGAACACCTTAAACAATCAAGGTATAGAAATTTCCCGGAATAACAAAATAAATACGCTATTATTTGAAGATGATCAGGTAATAATATCAGATAAGGAAGACAATTTACAAAGAGTAATATATAATTTAAACATTATAGTAGAACAGTTTAGAATGAAATTTTCCATAGATAAACCTAAAACAATGGCATTTTGTTGACAAACTCCAGTTAGAAGCAAAATCAAAAAAAAAAAAAAAAAAATCAGCTAACGCCTTTTTATTCCCGTATACGGGGAGTAGGCGAGGCCATTTAGCCCTATCTAACTTTTGGAGACTGAGTGGGCAGGTCAATCTCCACTGGTACCAATCAGAGATAGATGACCCAAGGCTATCACTAATTAAGCGGTACACAGTGAAGAGAGACGGCTCAAATGTGCCGCCATCTCGTGGTCCCTAACCCTAACACAATATATTTAATGTCTGAAATAATGTGGGTTCTACGGTCGATTTTCTTGAGTTTACGGGATGAAAAACCCGAGTTTCCGGGAGGAAAAACCCGCTTGCCCGTACCAGAGATCGACTAACTCGGGAACTAGTCGAAAAAAGGCTTAGAAAAATTTCCTCTAGTCGCCGACTAGACTCGAAACCAAATCTTCCTTCGTGCGGCCAAGCGCCGTGGTGTGCAAACGCCACATCCACTGAGCTACACAGGCTCGTTAGAAGCAAAATGGTTATTAATAATAAAATAATAGTACAGATAAATATTTTCAGTTACCTTGAATGTGAAATATCACATGAAGGAGAAAAAGACATAAAACTAAAAACTTCTAAATTATTACAGATTATAGACCTGATAAATAGAACACTCAATCCAAATATAGTACAAAAAGAAACACGTTTGAAAATATACAATATTTAGCAGTGCCCACGTTATTGTATGGCAGTGAAATTTGGGCAATAAACAAACAAGATAAACAAAGAATTTATCAGAAGAACTGCAAAAATACATCAAAAAAGGAACGAAGACATTTTAAAAGAACTAAAAACAAAATCAATAGAAGAAAAACTAAACGATTATGAACAAAAATGGATTGAACATGTGAACCGAATGGCCAACACCCGACATCCTAAACAAATACTAAAATATAAGCCAACTGGAAAGATAAGGTAGAGTAGTCCTCAAAAAAGGATATTAGATGGATAATGAGACCGGAACAGATCAATATGATCTATACCCAGTGGTGAACTATAAGGGGCTCGCGAGGATTCGCTCCAGCCCTTTGTTAAATTTTTCTCAAATTTGCGAGCCCCTTGTTCTTCTTGTTTAATAATCTTGTAGAACTCGAAAATACCACCGTGGAATCTATACATGCTACTATAATTGCTACTTAAAATTCATATGGATTTTCTGATAACTATATAAAAAATCATTTTATTGCATTTTGTTCTGATGGAGCTAGTGTAATGTTAGGAAACAAATCAGGTGTTGCAATCAAACTTGTACAAAAATTTCTCAACATTCTGATTTGGCATTGTGCTCATCGTTTACACTTAGCATTAGACGATTCGATAAAAACAAAAAACATTAAAGAAATAAATCAGCTTGAAATTTATGAACGGCTCTTTCTGTGTGGAGAAATTACCCAGTTTTATGCAAGTATTTTGCATCGAACGATAAATGTACGGACTTTTTTTTCCTCGACGATGCGAGCCCTTTGTTAAAATATCCATAGCTCACCATTGCCTATACCCGTAATTAGTGTTATGATGACGAAGTTAAATAACATACGACGGTAGTGCATTACGTCTAATTATGTGTTCTAAGGTCAGTTTGCCTTTCTACGTGGAAAGTAAAGGCTCCATAAACATTTACGCTATTATTGAATTAAGTGAATTAAACGAAAAGTCACTTAAAAAGGAAAACATTTTATTCCATTTCTGCCACCTCAAATTTACGATTCCTCCAATTTTCGAATATTAGAAAATAATACTGAAACATACTGCAATGATGATTTAAATTAAATATAGATTTTGGAAATTTCTTTTAAATTTATTTTTACATTTGAGATTTCCTGAAAGAGTTTCGGGAAAATGTTTCTGACTCCATAGCGCTATACTGCCAGAAGAAAGACCATTATAAGTTCGATTCTAGTTGACAACAAGAGGCAATCTTAAGTAGGTTTTTTTTTTCATTTTAGTCGGTTCAAATAAGGTAAGTGGATCTTTAACAAACGCAAGTGGGAATTCTTTCTTATTAAACTCTAGTTTTAACCCAGAAAATAAAGAAAATCGACAGTAGCCACACTACTTTAGATTTATATTTCAGACTTATATATACTTGTTAGAGTTTAGAGCCACTAAATGGAAGCAATTGTTTTGTTCGGTTCTATCCCCTTATTGCTGGATAAAACCGAACAAAACAGTTGCTTCCATTTAGTGGCTCTAAACTCTAACAAGTATATATTTGTTAGAGTTTAGCCTTGTGCTCGGCTATCAGTTATGAAGTACTCTCATCCTCCATAAAAAAAGTTATAATTTTGGGGCTAAATCAGGCGCCTATTATATTTTTTTTTTTATTTGAGCCTAGACCAATCTGAAATTTTCTGGTTTAAGCGCCATAAGAATCTATTTGACTTTGCGATAGCGCTAATTGGTAGTAGAATGGATCGTAATAACGATATGACTATTGCAAGACGCCTCAGTCATCCATTAGTGTATCTTGCTTACATTCACAAAGAGTAATCTTGGATAATGAGTTTCAGTTACATTGAATTAAAAAAAAAAAACTTAAAATATTAAGTAAGACAACGGCTGTCTTTTAACGAGATCGCATAAATGGAATTTGGGGAACAGTTTTACAGCCATGACAATGCACCTGCTCACTCCTTCCTAAAATAGATGGAAAATTAACCTCTCTCTCTCTTTGTGGACATGAATGTCGCTACAATTGACTGGCCTTCACAGATCTGAACGCTATTGAACATCTGTGGGATGAAGTGGAGCGTCAGGTGAGGTCAAGGGTCGTCAAGCAAAGTTTTTTCTAGCAAAGCCAGACAAAAATGTTAGCAAACGTCCGTCCATCTCGGTGTATGTTGATGACTTCTCTGTACTTACAGATACTTCTATTTCATCCATTATATTTTTACGATGAATTTGTACTGGATTCATTCAGAAGTGTCTTTTGTCTTCGAAAGGTTTTTTATATATAAGCAGCCAAGTTTCATATAAAGAGTGGCCGTAATTAAACCTCCTCTATTCAGAGCCTTATATAGCTCGATCTAACAGCTGGGACGTTACCAATTTTGGTAGGAAAACTAATCAAGACAGGGGAAGAGAATTCCGAAAATTACGATGATTATGATAAGCGACTGACATCCCTCCGACGTTTCTGGTCAGATAGGAAGTCGACTATGCTTGGCCTTGGAAAATTCTGTGAGGAGATGTGGCGCATATGTATCTGAATGGGACTGTAAACACCCAAAATTCTCGAATTTGGGCTTCCGAATCAACCCATGATCTCTCCATGATCTACACTCGCATTTACAGAATATTACCGTTTGGTGTGGCTTCACAGAAGATTTTATAATAGGACCATTCTTTTTTGAGGATATCTCTCCGACAGGACCAGCAACTTGCTTCATTAGCGCACAGACCAGAAATTGCATCCTTGTACATTCTGTACGAAGGATGCAGTTTCTGGTCTGTGCGCTAATGGATGAACTCAATGTGTGCGAGTTGGGTAACAGGTTTGTGACAGGTTTATTGTTGTGTTATCATAAGTGCAACACATGAAGGTAAACTTTTCATTTCAATTTAGTCTTTGTTATTCATTTGTTTGTCCATTTTACCGCTTCTTTTTCGTCGGCTTTTCGAACTAATTTTTTGGAGTTGTTGCAAGACAACTTCTTCAAGTTGTCTTGCAACAAATCAATATTATCAAAGAACAACTTAATATTAAGAAAGAAGGAACTTAAAATCAACGAGTGGTAGATCTGGTTATAGTTTCAGAGGGACGTTTCAGCTAAAGACATGACTTCTGCCTCCAGGTGTTGTAAGGTCATGACCTACTGACCTAGGAAGTGACTCCATTCAAAAAAAGGTTACATGCTGAGCTACAAAGAAGAAAATTGCGACCAACTGGAAAGTATTAAAAAAAAACATCAAAGATACAATATTGGAATACTTCGATACTGGACTTATGCAGATATCATCAAAGTAAATGGCCTTGGATCCTCATTGGTTGGTAATATTACCGCAACCTGCAGATGATTAATGAAGACAACCCAAATATATAATACAAACATTTGATTTCGTGTGACGCAGACCTTTGATCATATCAAACGATATGATCAAACAAGTGCATAACTGAAGTTCCTGTGAATATCATTTCTGACAAAGTATGCGAATGTGGGCCTAAAATATTAACAGACTTTGAAGCATTTGTATAAAGTTACGTATCTCAAGAGTCATGCGTTACCTTGTGCGAACTAAGAAAGAACATATCTCGTATCCCGATTGTCGTTATCCAAAAAATCTCATGATCTAGTGAAAAGGAGACAAAAGAGATGCGAAACCTCAGACGAATTAAAAACGAAAAAATGCCACGCTTCGTATTGTTATATAACCAGAACACGCGTTAATGAAACGTATATGGGTAACATTATAAATATTGAATGTTTGCTTGTAAAGTAAGCCTTTATGAATTTATAAAAATCTGGATGTTTTTTTAGAATTGTCAATTTTGTTTTTGGCAATATTACGTATTATGAATTGGAATAAACATGCGTTATTAATTGGAAGCTTTTAAGTCACTGTTTTATTTTTATTTTTTGGTTAAATTCGTCATATTCTCTGAAACTGCTATAAAGTCTTTATAGCATGACCTTTATTTTACTTTTATTTTATTTTATTTTTGTTTTGCAATGACTGACTTCGTGTTTGCTATGAAGTTGGCATATATGAGTCAATAATGATTCGATTAATTTTGAAATTATTATTTGAAACGTTATATGAAGAGAAGAATTATAATACAAAAGATGCCGATATCTAGTAGGCTTTTCCGCTTCCGTTTCTGTTTTTTTTTTTTTTAATTTCATTCTTCTTTTGTTCAGAATATATTCAAGTTTTATTCAAGTCATCTTTTATTCGGAATAAACTACGAAAGAGGACAAATATTAAGTACATTTTAATTAGTTTTAAAATATAAAACTGCGGAAGAAATATTGTTAAAAAAAGGGTTAACATAAGGTCTAGTAGAACGTCTGTATGAAGTCCAGGTTCTCGTGTATTAAGGACATCGATCCATAGATTCCAACGAATTTACAGTTGACATTACAAGCTAATTTGATTTACTATTTTAGTCCATCCGAAAGCTGTTGAAATATATGTAAAATTTGACAAATTATATGTAAAATAATTATTGAAAAAAAGACAAATTTATATTGAGTTAATCGCCAGCCTAGTTGGCCAAGTGGGGTATGTATTCTCCAACCAAAAGGCTGTGGGTTCGAATCCCGTAGTTGGTATGAATGTTTGTGGTTGTATTTAGGTGGAGACGAATTTCATCGTGTGGTGTGAGACATCACCTTATTATCATCGCAAGATGATTGTTGGCTAGTGACATAAACGTTTCTGTCGACATTATGATAGTGAATTATAATATAGAAAAAATCGAGTTTCTTAGAGGAAAACGTTTTCCACGTGTATGAGACTGGCTTACTCACCTGTGGATGAAAACAACCCTCATAAAACCCGTAAACTCAAGAAAATCGACCGTAGAACCCACATTATTTCAGACATTAAATATATTGTGTTAGGGTTAGGGACCACGAGATGGCGGCACATTTAAGCCATCTCTCTTCACTGTGTACTGCTTAATTAGTGATAGCCTTGGGCCATCTATCTCTGATTGGTACCAGTGGAGATTGAACTGCCCACTCAGTCTCCAAAAGTTAGATAGGGCTAAATGGCCTCGCCTACTCCCGTATACGGGAATAAAAAGGCGTTAGCTGATTTTTTTTTTTTTAAAACAAACTGATGAACATATAATTTGGCCAACAAAACAAGTGCTGAAGTTACTGAAGAAGTAAAACAAGAATTATAGCGACTGCACAGAAAATTAAAAGATATGAAGAAAGAATAAACCCATATGTGCAAAATATGCAACTACGACAGAACCAACGTCAGTTCTTTCAGTCTCTCCAGAGAAATACAAATGCAAAATATCATTATCACTAAAGAAACGGTCATTGCACAAGCTAGAAAATTTTGGAAGTCAATCTGAGATAATCCTATTGAACACAATAAAGATGTTCCATCGTCGCGGACCACAGGTGGTCCGCGACGATGGAACAGGTGGTCCGCAGGCAGACTTAAATTAATTAAATAAATACATTTTTTAAATTATCCAAACAAAACAAATTAAAATTGAATAAGTAAGTAAAAATTATTGAAATCAAATGGAGCCTTAAAAAAAACCAACAAATAGCGTCAGATTGTTCAAAGGCCGAAGAAATAAAACTATATTGTTGTTCACTTCATCCCTCTTTTATTATTCGTCAAATCTGACGCTAAATTTGTAGCTGCAGAATGACGAATAATAAAAGAGGGGTAAAGTGAAAAACAAGTGACAGTGGACTTAAAATGCAATTCCATGATCTTGGTTTTGCTCGATTTTGGTTCTCGTCTTCAGTGAGAAGTCAAATTTGTGGAATTATCTGAAGAAGCATTGAAAATCATCCTGCAGTTTTTTACAACCTATCTTTGTGAGAAAGGATTTTCATCGCTCCTGCAAATAAAAACAAAATACAGAAATCGTCTTCGTGTGTGTGCTGATCTTCGACTGAAGTTGACCAATATTGAGCCAGATATCTGTAATTAAAACTTTGTTCAATGATGATACACTTTTAATCGTTTGCTTCCAATTTAATTAATTATGTGACCATATCTTTCAAAACATGCTTTTAGATTTATTATGTTATAAATGGCACAGTTTTTCCGAAATGTTGGTAATTCCTACAAAGGTTTTTAAAAAAAAATACAGAAAGTCAAAACGACGTATAGGCAAATAAATTAAAAACACTATGTTTATTTTTGAAGTAAAACTTTAATTCCAACATTCTAAAATGTTATTTTTCTTGCTTTTCCGTCGTCGATCATTGCCGAAGTCTCTTTCATCACTCAGTTGCTGTTTTATAGACAGTAAGGCAAGATTTCATAAACGCCAAAAAAAGGTTCGCCAGGGGGCGAATCTCCTCCCCTCCTCCCAACCACTTCTCTGTAACTTAGTGGTCCGCAGAATGTTTAGGCATTTTACTGGACCTTGGCCTTAGAAAAGTTCAGAAACGCTGAGTTAAAGCATTTAACAAGTCTACATGATCGAATGGAAGAACAATTTAATTATTTGATGCCGTCAGGCTCAGTGGAAGACGGGATGATATCTAGGCCCACTTTTCTTTTCATGAAAGATAAGGATGCAGACCCAAGTAACTATCGTCTAATAACACATGCCTAGCAACTATGATTAAGCTGTTCACTGCAATCATACCAAATTCCATATCCCACTACTTATCAGATAATCAGATTTATCCGATTGAACAAAAAGACAATTTTCAAAAATCTAGAGACCAGATCCTTATTAATAAAATGATTCTCATAAATTCAAAAAGACGAAAAACTAACTTAAACATGGCATGGAGAAACTACAAGAAAGAATTCAGTTCCCTCCCACACTCCTGGATCCTAAAATCATTAAAAATATTTGGAATTAGCAAAAACATACGTTGGTTTCTTGCTGCTGCTATGAACGTAGAATTTTCCAAGGTGATTCCTTATCACCATTGCTCTTCAACATTTCTTTGATACCTTTGTCTATGATTCTGAAGAAAACAAATCTTGGATATCAAATTCCTAAATGTGATATTAAAATTTCCCATCTGTTCTATATGGATGACTAAGTTATATGGAAAATCGACCCAGCAAATAGACTCTTTACTGAACACAGTTCGTATTTTCAGTCAAGATATCAAAATGGCATTTGGTTTAGATAAATTCGCAATTTTATCTATTAAACGAGGAAAAATTAATGACACTAGCAATTTTAATTTTGATCGAGAGAAATATATAAAAGCAATTTTAGCTGACGAACACTATAAATACCTAGGAATATTAGAAGCCAATGATATTCTCCACTCGAAAGTTAAACAACAGGAAGCATCAGAATACATTAAAAGAGTTAGAAATATTATGAAAACAAAACTAAATGGATTAAATACAATTATATCAATGAATTCTTGGGCTATAGCTGTGATCCGATACAGAGCTGGCATAATAAATTGGACAAAAGAACACCTGGACAAACTAGACCGCAAAACTAGAAAACTAATGACTATGCATCATGCATTACATCCACGAAGTGATGTTGACCAGTTGTACCTACCAAGGAGAATAGGTGGACGCAGTCTGCTGCATGTGAGATAGATTGTGGAAGAAGAAGAAATTACCTTAAAAAGTTACATCGACAATAGCTCTGTGCAAATGCTTCAAGCAGTTATAAACTGACTATAAACCACCATGATCAAGTGGAAAAATAATTCACTGGCATATACGCAAAAAATATGGCTTTTCTACATCTGATAACTGGTGGCAGCATAAAATAGAGACTGTATTGGAAAACGAAACAGCAAAAATTCTCTGGGACTTTCGAATAAAAACTGATCTGTATTTGGAACACAATAGACCTGACATCACAATTATCGAACATCGACAGGTTTGGATTATCCATATCGCAGCACCTAGTGATAAAAACATTAACAACAAATAATTGGAAAAAATGACTAAATATCAAGATCTGGCAATCGAAGTTGGCTGTGAATTAAACACACTAAAGTTATCCCAATAGTTATCGGTGCATTTGTCAGAGTTTCAAAGAAGCTATCAAACTATTTACAGCAATTATTTCAATAATAATGATGATAACATAGTTTTTTTTTACTATTTTTTTTAAAATAACTATCACCGTAATAATTTACCATTATCTAGTTCTGAGTTACATGAGTTATATAATATTACATGTTGTAACTATTTTTTTTTTTTCAAAGTTTGAAAAGGTGTGATTATACAACAGTATTTACACATATGCAATCAAAATATCATTCCTAATTCTCACAATCATACAGTGTAAACTCATTGTTTACATTTTTTTTATTAAATTACATACATTTGTTACAGTTATTACATACATTTGTTTACATATAATGCATACAAATACGTACGTACATTACGTGCATTTGGTTATATATGATACATACTTTTTTTATTTATTATTATTATCTTGGATGAGAACTAATTTCTCAGCTTTCATCCTCGAAACTTATATCTAAACTTATCTCAGGATAACACCAGTTGGTTATTATTTATTGGTTTGTTTGCTGTGTTGGGAAGCTACCAAATCTATGATTGAGAAAATTCGCGCGCGCGCGTGCGCACACACACACACACACACACACACACACACACACACACACACACACACACACACACACACACACACACACACACACACACAATAACTTGGAATGTATTGATGCGTAGCAGACCTGGAAGTCTGAGCGAATATATTGTGTTTCATTAAGTTTGTATGATATTTTGGGTGCGGGTTTCTTGTTCGTAGTATGTCCTTATAGCTCTTTTCAGGCTATTGTAGTTTGTAAGGTTTCTGTATTCAAAAGGTAATTTGTTTATCATGTCTGGGATGTAGAAGTTTCGCGTGCCCTTTCCGTAGTGATTATTGTATTTATATGTGATATAATTAGTAGTCTGAGGTCTTGTTATACGGTATGTATTTATAACTGTCCTGTAGTTGGCATCGAAATAATGTTTTAGCAAAGCTGCATAGTGACATAAATGTTTTGCTGTCAGTATTTTGTGTTCTGCCATTGCAATGTTTATAAGGTCGTGATTTTCTCTTTGTTCCCAAAAGATCAGTTTTGTCATTTTGTACTGTAGCGACATTAATCTATTTAATTTGTAGGTTGCACAGAAAGCATACGTTGTTATAGCGTATCTTAGTATATTTTGGCATAGTGCTTTGTATATTAGTGTTTTTAGGCGTATGTCTTTTAACCTGTATAGTTTGCCAGTTATTGTTCGGAGTTTGTTGTGTAGATGGTTTATGTGGCTATTCCAGTTCATATCTGCATCGAAGTAAATTCCAAGGTATCGTATTGTTTCAACCTGAGTGATTGTAGTGGTTTTGATGTTCTGTGTGTTTTTTATGTTGGAAAGTGGATGTTGGATGGTTATATATTTGTTATCAACTGGTCGAGTCAGTGGATTTCTGAATATCATTAATTTTCTTTTCTGAGTTTAGGTGTATGGAGTTTTTCGTGAGCCAGTCTATGATCAGATTTATGTCATGTTGCATATTTATTTGGGCTATGCTTGCGTTATTATGGATGGATATTATTGCTGTATCGTCTTCGTATTGCAATATCTTACCTTTGAGTGGTAGCTGATTAATATCGTGTGTGTAAATGTTGAATAGAGTTGGGAATAATACAGCTCCCTGTGGCACTCCACAGGTTACTGGTAGCTCTCTACTGCGGTCTGACCGGGTGCGTGTGATACGTTTACTTTTTTGAAGGTAGTATCTAAACCACCTGTGCAGAGGTCCGTCTAATAATAATAATAATAATAATACACAGTTTATTATTACCTTTCAAAGAAATTACATGAGTGTAAGTTACATTTTGTTACATGGTATTAAATGTTTATGATTAGTACAATGTAAAACTATAAATAATGTCAACATTAATAGTAATCCTAACAAAATTAAAACACGAACTCTGTAAAATATACGAACAAAGTTAAGAAACCATTAACACTAATATACACATCACAAATCACTAACATCCAATGCCTACATGCCATACATAAACAGTAGCAACAACACAAACAGTGAAGCTTAAATCCCACTCTCTTCACAAAAGCTAACCCAAGCTTCGAAGTAGGTGGGATTAACTCGCCTCACTCAACCACACGTAATCCTTATAACTAAGGAAGCAGATTATGTAATAAAACAGTTAAAACAAGAATAAAAAAAGATATACTGAAGATACCAATTATTATGTGATAATATCATTAATATAATACTCTTATGAAAAATGAAAAAATAATGTAATAAGTTATTCTTGTAATTAAAAAATTATATAAACAAAAAAATAATTATACAAAAAATTCTGTATAATCTTCATTGTTAATATTAGAAGAACATGTGTTGTAAATACATAATATAGAGGCAAAAAATACTATTAAATATTTTAGTTGGAATCAATGTAGAAAATGCAGCACTTAGAGCTGAATTCTGTAAAATTATAAGTTGCAATGTCACTCAAGATGTTTATTGTATTATAAATATTCTATTATAAATATTCTATTCTCTTCATAAATATTATAAATATTTATGAAGAGAATAGGATTAGCATACACTATTTATGTTTGGCATATTTTTGGATGGAAAACAGGCATTGGATGTAGATGGTTTGTGAAGTGAAAAATAGGTGTGAGTGCTATATTAATTGCGTTGGTATAGCTTTTACAGTTCGTGTTTTAACGTTCTGTAATTGTCTACGTGTTTTAAATTTTGTGGTAGGTTGTTGAGTAGCGTGGGTATGAGATGTGATCTCACTACAGAACCATATGAGTTGTTGAAAGATCTTGGGGTTATAAAAAGTGTTGGGTCGTGTTTATGCGATATGTGGCTCTGTTGTTTCGATGGGTGATGTTGAAGTAATTTCTTAGTAACATTATTTAGTGTTTCAGATTTTTTATGCTCAGGATTTTGTGCATCACCATATAGGGTTCGGTTATTGGCTGTTGTATGTGAGGCCTCCAAATCACTGCTGAAAAAATTGTCCGATGTAATGTTTGTATTTTCACTAGATGGCTGTTTGATGTGTATGCATAGATTGTAATGTCGTACCTGAGTAGCGATTCGCAGATACCGTGATATAGGAGTTTTCTTACGTTATATGGAATCATGTCTTTTACTTGGAAAAGTTTTGTTGTAATGATGAGGAGTTTAGTATGTAGGTATTTATGTATTTTTGTTGTTAATGTGGTATGTGTGAAAGTGTAGCAATAATGGTGTACGGCGCATGATTCTCGGATTATGTATAATTAATATCTACGTTTTGGTGCTATTCATTATAATTAAGTTTTTGTAAAAGCAAGTTGTGATCTGCGTATTGATATATTTTACTTCTTGTGGTCAAGTTCTGAATGTCGTTAATGTATATGTTGAATAGAGTGGGGTGAATAGATAGGCGTGCTTTGTGGGACTCCATGTTTTTTCTGTATATCCTGGCTATAATGTGTGCACATTTTTGTCACTTGGGTTCTGTTTGAGAGATAGTTCCTCAACCAGGTATGCAGTGTTCCTCTTATTCCTATTGAATGGGGTTTGGTCAGCAGTATATCATTCTCAATTGTATCAAATGCTTTAGTTAAGTCAATAAGCGTAAGAACAGCGAACTTGTTTTTATCAAGAGCTGTGTTTATGGTGTCGATAATAACTTCTAATAAGATGATGGTGCTTTTTGTTTTCTGAAAGCCATATTGGTTTAGTGATATAATGTTGTACTTTTGTCAATAGTTCTGTAGTCTGGTGTGTTATTTTTTATATTTTTATTTATAATATAAATGTATATTTATATTATTTATAATAATAATAATTTTTTTTATTGATTGCTAAAATATTTATACATACAATAAACATCTTGTGTGACATTGCATCTTATAATTTTACAGAGTTCGGCACGAAGTGCTGCAATTCCTACATTGGATTTCAATTAAAAAATTTTAGTAATACTTTTTTGCCTTTATATTATGTATTTACAACACACGTTCTTCTAATATTAACAATGAAGATTATACAGAATTTTTTGTATAATTTTTTATTTTATTATTTTATTTTTATTTTAAAGTTTGAGAAAGAGTGATTATTCATATAAATTTCTGCATTTGCTTATAAGGATTACTTGTAGATGATTGAGGCAAGTTAGTCCCACCTACTTCGAAGCTTCGGTTAGCTTTTATGAAGAAAGTTGGATTTAGCCTTCACTATTTATGTTGTTGCTACTGTTTAGGTATGGGATGTAGGCATTGGATGCTAGTGATTTGTGATGTGTATATTAGTTTTAATGGTTTCTTAACTTTGTTGGTATATTTTCCAGAGTTCGTTTTTTAATGTTCTGTAGTTATCTACGTGTTTTAACTTGCTTGGTAGGTTGTTGAGTTGCGTGGGTATCTGATGTGATCTCACAAAAGAACCGTATGAGTTGTTGAAAGGGTTGTAGGGGATGTAGAGAGTTGTTGTAGGTCGTGTTATACGATATGTGTCTCTGTTGTTTCGATAGGTGATTGAAGTAATTCCTTGTTAATGTCATGTAGTGTTTCAGGTTTTTAGTGCTCAGAATTCTGTGTATCGCCATGTGCTTGTGGGATATTGGTTGTTGCGTGTAAGGTGTCTAGATCACTGTTGACACGATTTTCCTGTGTAATGTTTCTAATTTTGTTAGGTGGCTGTTTGATGTATTTGAATAGACTGTTATTCCGTATCTGAGTAAGGATTCGCAGATACCGTGATATAGGAGTTTTTTTATGTTGGGTGGAATAATGTCTTTAACTTGGAAGAGTTTTGCTGCGATGATCCGGAGTTTGGTGTGTAGGTATTCTACGTAGGCTGTTCAATAAGTTATAAGACTATATTTATATAGAAAACAGATTACCTTTAATCGTCATCATGTACATGGTCGCTTTCGAAGTAACTACTGTGAGATGTGATGCATTTGTCCAAACGTTTCGTCCACTACTTAAACACATGTGAGAGAACGTTTTTTGAGAGTTCTTTCAAAACCACCTCCGCAGCTTTTACATATGCTTTGTTGCTTTCGAAATGGCGGCCTCTTAGTGGTTTCTTGAGCTGAGGAAACAGCCAGAAATCTCACGGTGCGAGATCAGGACTGCATGGAGGGTGTGGTAGGATATTTGTGTTGTTCTTCTGCAAAACGTCCACTACACAACCAGCATATGTGGCCTTGCATTATCGTGGTGCAATAAGAAGCCATTCTTCAGCAATGGACGCTTCCTTTTGACATGCTTGATGATAACCGCTGCTGTGTTGATCATTGTCTCTGTGATGGACGTTGAAGGTCTTCCCTCACGTTCAAGATCTTCCACATTTTGCCTTCCTTCCTTAGAAGTTTTATGCCAGCGAAACACACACTTGCCCTCGACATTGCTTCATCGTGGAAAGCTTCGCGTATCATGTTAAAAGTGTGCGATGCCGATTTTTGCAAACGCACACAAAATTTAATCGCATAACGCTGTTCCAAGGACGCTTCCATTTCGAAGACTGGTCGCGCCTTTTCGGCGCGCCGATGAGCACTTGCGTTTAGTCACGTGACACTGTGGCACATCAGCCCGTATGCGCCATCTAACAACCTCTTTTGTTAATACAGACAGCAACATTTCTTTATTCCACAGAAATTAATATTGTGATGAGTGGTTTCGCCACAGTAAAATTAGTCTAATTACTTATTGAACAGCCCACGTATATGTTTTGTCCATTTAAGGTGGCAATCAATGTAGACACAAAGGTATTTTGCATGTGTTACAGGTTTGATTTCGGGACATTGGCAGGTATTTTTGTTGTTAATCCAGCGGTATGTGTGACAGTGTATCGATAGTGGTGCGGGGCGCATGATTCCTGGGTTGTGTATTATCAGCATCTGTGTTTTGGTGCCGTTGATTAGAATTGCGTTTTGGTGGAAGTATGTTGTGATTTCGTTTAGGTCTTGTTGTGCTTTGCAGAGAGCTGTGTTGATGTCTTTGTGGATTGCTAGTAGTGCGATATCATCTGGTACTAAAATATTTGACTTCTCATGGCTATATTATGAGCATCGTTAATGTATATGTTGATTAGAGTGGGTAATAATATGGCGCCTTGAAGGACACCGTGTTTTTTTTTTTACCTCGGCTGTGACATGTACCTATTTTTGTTACTTGTGTTCTGTTTGAGAGGTAGTTCCCGAACCATGTATGCAGTGTTCCTCTTATATCCATTGAGTACAGTTTGGTGTTCAAGTGTATCAAATGTTTTGGTTAGGTCCAGCAGTATAAGGACGGCGTACTTGTTTTTGTCGAGAGCTTTTTTTATTGTGTCGGCGATGTCTTCTAATTGAGTCATGGCGCTTTTTGTTTTCTGAAAGCCGTATTGGTTTTGTGAGCTGATGTTGTACTTCTGTAAATAGTTCTGTAGTCTGGTGTGTGTTATTTTTTCTAGAATTTTTGAGATGACTGGTAGTGTAGCTATTGGTCTGTAGTTCTGAGTATCGTTTCTTTTGCCGTGTTTGTATATTGGCGTAATTACTGCAGTTTTTAGTTGTTGTGGAATAATGCCTGTGTCGAATATTATGTGCACGAGTTTCAAAAGTATTGGATTTATTTGTTCAAGTGTGTTATAAGGTGTGTGAGTCTTATTTTGTCTATTCCTGGAGTGGTCTTTGGTTTTAGTTGTAGGATTGCTTCTTTCAGTTCCTGTTTTGTTATGAGTGGAAAATACATCGTTTCTTGTTGGCTTTGTGTCGGTAGTTTTTTGTTGATCGTTGGTAGTTTGTCTTTTTTTGAGTTGTGTGATATTGTTTGTGAAAGCATGGTTGAATGAGTCTGCTAGTTCCTCTTGGTTTGTGTCCTGACCGAAGCTTTTTGCAATAAAATCTTGCGCTGAAGTTTTCTTTTTTCGGGTTACTAATTCGTTGAGTGTAGCCCATGTTTGCTTAATGTTGTCGTTATATTCTATGAATTTTTGAAGTAGTAGCGTCTTTTTGCCCTACGAATTTTTCTTGTTAGTTGATTTCTTGTGTTTTTGTATAAGGTTTGTAAATGTGTGTTACTTTGTGACTTTTTAGTTTTTTCCATAGATTTTCTTTTACAGTAATAGTATTTAGTATGTCGTCATTTATCCATGGATTGTTGTCTGTTTGTTGCCTCGTTTGTGTAGGTTTTGTTGCTTTTTTGTATATTTCTGTGAACTTTAGTTGAAAATTCTCGTATAATGTTACAGGATCGTTTATTTTAAGTAGGGAATTCCAGTCTGTATTTTTTACTTGGTTATCGACAATGCTCTTTAGTATGATCGAGTTTTGTCTACTTTTGTGGTGGTGGGAGGGGGGGGGGGTAGGAAACGTAATAAAACGATGTTGAGACAAAGTAGTGATCGGCAATTTTGACGTTAATCGGCAAATTTGACGTTGATGATGTATATGTATGGATGGGAGCCCGTATGTTGATATGATCAATGCATGATTGTGTTAGTGAGTTATTGAGTATTTCTTCTGTTGTTGGGAAGTTAATGGTAGGGTTTATGTTGAACTGACTTAGTATATCAAGATATGTGTTAGTGGTTGAAGAAGCGTGGTCAAGAGTATTTATGTTAATGTCTCCTATTAGGATGAGCCTGTGTGGTGTACGCGGTTCGATGCTGCGTACAACACACGAATAATAATAACAATTAATAATTTTTAAACACAGTTCATTATCTTTGACAGAAATTACAAGAGTGTAGGTGTTAAATTGTGAATGAAACTACGTTGTGTAATTTATTTTTTCATTCACATTTAACATTGCTTATTATGTATTAATAATGATTTGTATAAAAATTATTTATTATTCCTTAATTTAGGATTACTATTTAAATATTTATTCTAAACTTAACCTACTATTAATTTATTAAGCAATAATATGTGCAGAATTTATAATAACTAAAATATATATATGATGTAACGAAAAATATTATTATAATTAATTTATACGTAATGAAAAAGCTGATTAAGGAGCTCAAATATTCTGTTTATTCTTATTTGTGAAAATTTAACGTTATGTAATCACTCATATAGTAGTAGAGCATTGTATTACATTAACGAAATGTTTGCGTTCATTTGTTGTCATGGAGACGCATGAAATAAACAAGCACGAGTCGAAGAGAGCGTGACCTTCGGACTAAAAGGAGAAGAAAAATAAGATAAGATTTTTAATTAGAGAGAAGAGAGGGAGTTTTTGCGGAGCGGAAAGGAAGGTAGGATACAAGCAAAGGAAGTGGAAGAAAATTATAAGTTCTCTAGGGTAGAAATTCATGAGAATAGTGTTTAGAAGTGAGCCAGAACATAGTGAATCATATACTTAGCTGCAAGTGAAGTCAGCTGTGTTGAAAAGGAAAATTAATGCCGTAACCGGATAAATAAAGAACTGGACATTCAATAGAAAATTCTGATTAGTTCCAGTTAGTCTAGGATTACGTCTTAATTCTATGTTGCCCTGAGAAGAATTATATTGAAATTAACTAGTTTGAGAAAAGTAAACAAGGAGAATTATCAGTGCCTTATTAATGTGCTTTTTTTTAGAGTAGTTCAGTTAAATCGTTGGAGAATTTTTATTAATGTGTTCCGCTAACGTAAATAAGTTAATTCATAAGTGTGCTCACAATTAATTGATGTATTGAAGATTGTATCTGGTAAGAGTAGTTATATTTGTTTGTTTATTCTAACATTAACATATCTTCGAAGTTCAAGGTCCGAAATAAGATTGCTTGGAATATTGTCTACTTTGATTAGTGTTTCCTGTGAATTTAAACATTAAGTACAGATGATAGATATGTGGAAACTGTTTAAATAAGAAGTTTTGTTTTATTAACTTGAGTTAAGAAAGCTTGTGATTTTGAAACTGTGAATTGTATGTGAAAGTTCAGAACATTGAATTGGCATGAGTGACTTAGCAAGATGTATTAAGTTGATTGTATTGTTTCATTTTAAAGCAGAATTCTTGTATTTGTTATATATATCATATATTAAATGTTTTATTTAGTTAATCTAAATATTGTGTTTGCCTGAATTCCTTTTTATTGCACCGTTCATAAATATTCGAATCTTGCAGGAACCCCAAGTGGAATAGTAAATAATTCGGCCTAAATAAACGAGGAGACTGCTAACTTAATTAAAAATTGATCCTACTATTTTATATAGACTAATCTAAAAATAGGGTGGCGCAGTATAATTATAAATTTCCCTACTTTTGGATCGGTGATCAATTTGCAATTAGTTGTTATATTGATAAGAGTGACTTGAACCAAGATGGCGGATTTAGAACATAACATGAAAATAGAACGTCACGACATAGGGTACATTTTGTTACGTGTTATTAAAATTCTTATGATTAGCACAATGTAATACTATAATTAATGTTAAAATTAATAGTAATCTTAACAAAAACATTTTATAGTTACAATTTTACATTAAGACAGATAAACAGCTATTTTTGCATTCTGTTATTTACATTTCAATTTTACAATTCATTTTTATTCACAATTCGCATTAGCAATTTCTATTTTTATTAACATGCAATGAATAATACTATGTCATTTCACTTTTCACAATAATAATTAAAATAAAGAAAGTCAACAGCAACAATGAACAATGAAACTTTACAATTTACAACTTCACAGTTCTGTACTAACCATGTGTACAATAATGTGGAATTCATCTAACAGAAGAATGATGATCACAGTAATCGTTTGCAAATATAGTTCACTGTTACACAAGGTAGTTAATATGGTGACATGCTAAATATAACCTTTTATTATATATATATTTATTATTTCCCTTTTTTTAATTTCAAAAGTGTTATCATTATCATACAGCTATTTACATTTAGACTATTCAAATTTTATATAAATATGTAGGTTTAGTACAGAATGTTATCTAATAATAATTATAATTATCATCATTATTATTATCGGTTAAGGTATTGTGACTTTGAAGTTAATTGTAGTGATTGGCTAATGAGGATTATTTGATTAAGCCGTACTAATTCTACCTACTTCAAACCTAGGATTAGCTTTTATTGAGACAATGGGATTACCATACACTAATTATGTTTGGTATATTTTTGGGGTGGAAAGCAGGCGTTGGGTGCTACTGGTTTTTGAAGTGAAAATGGGTGTGAGTGTTACACGAGAGTTATGCAAATTTTCCAACAATGGAAATTTTGTAGTTCATATGCAACATACTATAGATAGAGGAGAGGAGTATGTTGAAGGAAGTTACAATTAAGTTGTACAATTGTAACAATAAACCGCAGTTTTGCCACTAGTCTAGTTAATAACCACACTTGGTATTAATTGTGTTGGTACAGATTCCACAGTTCGTCTTTTAATGTTTTTAATTGTCCATGTGTTTTATTTTTTGTGGAGGTTATTGAGTAGTATGGGTATGAGATGTGATGTCTCTGCAGAATCGTGTGAGTTGTTGAAGAATCTAGGGTTGTGAAGAGTTGTGGTGGGTCGTGTTATGTGACATGTGTCTCTGTTCTTACGATAGGTTATGCTGAAGTAATTTCCTCGTAACATTATATAGTTTTTCAGATTTTTAATGCTCAGGATTTTGTGATTTTGTGATAATAATAATAATAATAATAATAATAATAATAATAATAATAATAATAATAAACAAGTTTTTTTTTAATGATTCTCTTCTTGTTTCTGTCTTCTTCATTCATTGGATATCAACAGAATGATCATAAGATTGGTAGGAACCTCTGGGAGTACATAATATAAAAATTATTATTATTATTATTATTATTATTATTATTATTATTATTATTATTATTATTATTATTATGTTTTATTTTTCAAACATTAATAAACATTTGATCATTTAGATGATGTAGTAACTGAATTAGTAAAAATAAATAAACTAGTAAATGAACAATTAATTTAGAAAAAAGATGTAAAATCGCTGTTATTCAGAATATCTAAAACATTTTATTATTATTATTATTATTATTATTATTATTATTATTATTATTATTATTATTATTAAGTGACACCTTCAAGGAGTTGAAAGACTAATGAAGGGAGGACACTATACCCTACAACTAGCCATCTCCACCATTTAACCCACCCACTACATACAAAACCACTATTACCATCATCATCACCTATACACAATGCCATCTACTGTCCACCACCACTACTAGTATTTTATCACATAAAACTGTCTAATTAAAGTTTGGTATTTTGCTATTTTAATTTGATAATACGAAATTATATTTGGCATCATATTAAAATATAATTATATTCGTAATTAAGCATCAAATTTTTTATATAAATTTGGCTATTTCAATCAGCACATGCATTGTTATAAAAATTACCGCATTATGAAAATTTTGCAAAATACGACTTTTTATTGTGGCCTGTGCTGTTGTCTGATGAATGTTCTCTAACGAAAAATAAAATGTACTTCATCTATAATATCAACGATCTCAGTTATACAAATAGTGTAGGACTTCAGAGTTTTTTAGGGCACTGAGTTTTATGTGAATCCGACCTACAATAGGTTGTAAACCTATTGTGCTTTAGTCCCATGACCTATACTGGACCGCCAAGACAGGCTTTTTCTGGTTGGGAAAGATTTTTCTGTTTTAAGCCATTGATTTATGGCTATGAAAGAATGTTCCAGAATATACATATCTCTGTTATTATACCGATTCACATCCAACGAACACACACAAGTTAACGCACTGTGTACAAAGCCTAAGAAAGAACACTATTTGTGAAGATTACAACAGAGAGTTCAGACGAATTAATTTGTGACAGTTTGTATAACTAACGAGTTCGAGTAGAAAGTGGGTACACCTTCCAATTTTCGAATCGCGTTCAAACAGGTCATGTAGTAGCACTCAACAGGATAAAAGGTAAAAAAAAATAATGTACTAAGCGAATTGAGCTTGAAGGAAGATCTTTTTGGGAAGGAAACAAGTTGCAAACTTGGATGTCTTGTAATGTCTCAAAGAGATCATCTAGATGATTTCACACTGGGGAGAATTATTGGAAAGCTTGAAGAAGACTGCAGAATTACTGAATATAAAAAATAAGAGCCATACCTAAAAGAGAAGCAAGAAAAAGACATACAGAATCATGGAACAAATTTGTTTCTAATTTAGAACATGATTTATATAAAGTAAGACCCAGTGTATGTAAGATTTTGAAATTTAACATTTAAGTAAAGATACTAAAAAAACCTTATCTCAAACTGATAACCGCATCTCTAATCATCAGTTTCAGATAAGTGACATCACTAACAGGTAACCACACACAGAGAAGTCACTCATCTCCCCTTGACTGAGCAGACATCTTCTGGAGGAGAGGGGGATTGAAGGGGTCATTGTAGGGAAGACTGCCATCACCCTCCACCACCTAACGCTATATTGTTTTCCATCCCAACCATTTCGGACATATGAATGACGCACTAGTCACTTGCTTGTACATCAAAAATGCTGTTTGAGCAAGGAATATTAGTAACTCTCAATGGTGTTTTCAAAAATAAATAGAAGGTGCATTTTCTTTTCTTTTCACACAGTTGTACATGATAAAAGTTTAAAATCATGGGGCTGATATTCGCATCCTGTTTCAAAACTTTACAACCCTACTATTTTACAGGCAGAATAAAAAAGACAGAATAAAGCAGTGGCACTTTTACTCTATTAGATGTATCCAACAGATTAGAATAAAAAAACCAAAAGACATTTATGAGTTTGCAGACATATTTTGTGAAATTTCATGCCACAAACTAATCAGAGACTTTTTGAAAATTCACTCGATGAATTATTAACGTTATTTATATCTATATTATTTATACATGATAAGGATAAATAATATAGAAAATCATTCAAAGCACAGAGATAAGTTTTGCCATATGACGTCACAAAGAAGATAAAATCACATCAACATCATATCCACCAGGATGGGTAAACATGTCCAAGAGTCATCTGTTGAATGTTACATTTTTGAAGGAATGGTCAGGGTAAACAGTACTATAAGGAATAAAAATCAAGTGCCTTTTCGGGTACTGCAATTCGTTCAGTGCAGCTATCTTATTGTGTTGTGGTGTTTTGTGTCCAGTAAAGTAAAAATAACGGGTGAGTCACAGACGTCTTTGACATTTTCTTTCTCCAGGAAAATAGCATGAGAAAAAACACTCCACATAGCTCTATATGGATGGAAACCGATTATTATTTTGGAAGATATGTACATTGTGATGTCTTTATTCAGGAGCACTTGAGAAAAGTTATGCAGGAAGTGGTCTGATATCCTCGCCTACTTGCAAAGAAGAATAGGCTATGAATTGGGCCTTGGTGAGTGTCATATTCTGAAATGCCAAGATGGGGAACTAACACTTGATGATACAGGAGCTGGTGGAAGTAACGTTTTCTCTATTAGGTGTTAAGAAGCTGAGGGATTTTTGCCAAAAATTTATGACATTGATAATCATTTACTATTTTTGGAAACTGAATTACCATCTATTCGTATCATGGGAAGAATTATCACAACCCATTAAAATTCATCAATGGTAAAATTAGACCTTCAATACTTTACTCAATTCGATAAAGATTCTTTATTTTGGGACATTTACGGACACTATACAAAGACTGCGTGACGAAAGAATACATGGAAATTTTAGAGAGAATCTGAACATGGCACCATATCCAGACTAACAGCTTATCAGATGTATGCAGCTGTGCTTCCTATGGTTGCCGATCTTAAGACTTTTGTGTGACCAGCTATTTTGATGTAAAGTAACCAAGAAACAGTGAGTAATGAACATTTTCTTTATTGAACTCTTTACAAAATGTTAAGAGTGTAAACTAAATCTTGTGAAATATTTCTAGGTAATTACATATTCGAATTTTTCTCTGTGAATATACTTGTAAATAATATTTCAGCAAAATAAAATATGCACTTGTAAACTTAAATGAACAACGTTTTGTGTTGTGTATGAAACAAAAATTAACATTTCTTAGATCTATAAAATTACATCTATATGAATACCATACGTGTAAAACTCAGTGACAAAGATCATAATACATCATAATATAAGAAAACATAAATGTAAAAAAAATATATCACTAATGTGAAATTAATGCTGTGTGAAAAAAAATGTGGGGAAAAATGACATCCTATCATTAATTATTTTAGAAAAATGTGTAACTACCTATTGACATTATTTGAGTTATATATGTAAAACAAATATTGGAAACATAGATTTCTGCTTAATTATACATGCAAAGAACATTTAAGATTTTTTTACTCAGTTATTGCTTAGAAGTTGATATATCAATTTATGATTTTATCCCTTAATACATATTTGTCACTAAGAACTATACTGTAAACATTTCATCCATATACTCGAAAACCAGAACTGATAATCTCAAACAGGATGTTTTGTCATTGGCATCACAGAAGGACTGTGCATAAACATCAAAAGGGAGGATATGAGTCATGATTAGACGCTGTTGACTTTTTACACTCACATAAAGATAACACTATAGTCTGAATTTTTAAATGTTTGGAACTTTTTAACATAGAAATTAACAAAGTATACTACAGAGCTAATATTCAGTTGAAGGGAAAAAAAACTATTCTTAGAATTTGGTATATCAACTCATAATTTTTTCCATTAATACAATTCTGGCACAAAGAACCAAATAGGAATAAGAGTAAAGGAGTAGGGATGCAATGTCACTGTCATCCCTGTCTGTTGTTATCAGATGTAGATATGAAATGTTAGACACACTAAAATCACCAAATCGTACTGCCATGTGTTATCACTAGTGTGAAATTAATGCAGGGAACAAAAGAGAGGAAAAGTGGGGAAAACTGATATCTAGTAATTAATTATTTTGCTTTTAAACTGAAAACACTAATTGTCTCCTTCAAATAAGTGAATTCCATTGTGAATTGTTCGGAGAGTTAAAACTTACTAATGCTAAAGAAAAATACGCAGTTCTAAAGTATAATCTTTGGAAGTTGTTAACAGAGGAATTAATTTGAAAATTATAGTATTCAGTTGAAATAATAACAAATAATTATTTATTTGTGTTGCAAAAAATGCATAACATAGTAACTGAGTTAAAAAAAAATTACTACTGTGAAATTATGGCCAAGAATAATCTTGACATCAGTGACGGATGGGTCCCCAGGGATATTCCAAGGATCCCATGCTCTGACCATGAACAGCTCAATGATGTCGCTTATCCTTATCTTATCTCTCACCACACCCACAATGCCATACGCGAACCATTACCCAGAATTCCACATTCAAACCAAAGACACAAAGTGACATCAATGATGGATGGTCCCCCAACGGAAATCCAAAACATTCCATACTCTAAACATCACCCATAAGCCACCACTGAAAACAAACAAAAATACTCATGCACACACCACACACACAGGAAGTCATACATACCCACGAGAAAAACATCCCCTTTCCACTACAACTCAATGACATCACTTATTTACACCTAACAAATTACGTCACTTATCTACATCTGCGAAACAAAATTTCCGGAAAACTGAGGAAAAAGCAAATAGTGTCTCTAAGAGACGAAAATGGAAAAATAGTTCTAGAAGAAGAGAATAAAGCACAGATTTGGATAAAATATGTAACAGAACTTTTCAATGATACTAGACAGAAGCCTATAAATATAAAAGATAACATTCAAGGACCAGCAATCATGAAATGCGAAATAGAGAATGCTATACAAACAAGTAAAACAGGAAAAGCCAGTGGACCAGATGGTGTGCAAACAGAATTTTTAAAATTAATCGAACCAGATAACATCAAACTTCTTGAAAAACTATTTAATAAAATATATGAAAATGATGAATTTCCATCAGATTGGCTCGAATCTACATTTATCACTATCCCAAAGAAACCCAAAGCGAATTCCTGTGTGTGACTTCAGACTTATTAGTCTAATGAGCCAAACATTAAAAATATTTTTGAAAGTAATTCAGAATCGCATTTATAGAAAAAGTGAAGAAACTCTAAGTGAAACACAATTCAGCTTTCGGAATGGTTTTGGTACTAGAGAGGCCCTTTTCTGTACCCAAATATTGATACAAAAATGCATAGAAAAACAGAAATCTGTCTTTATGTGTTTCATAGATTTTGAAAAAGCATTCGACAAAGTCAGACACACCAACTTAATAGAAATCCTTCAACAAATAAGGCTAGACGAACAAGACATAAGACTAATAACAAATCTGTATTGGAATCAGTCAGCTACCGTTCAATTAGACAACATTACCAACAGTGATATTAACATCAAAAGAGGAGTGAGACAAGGATGTGTGCTCTCACCACTCCTGTTCAACATATATGCAGAGGTAATCTTTAAAAAAGCATTGGAAGAATGTCCAGAGGGAATCACAATAAATGGAAAGATTGTTAACAACCTACGATATGCAGATGACACCATGCTAATTGCAGATAACATTATGGATCTCCAAAAACTCGTTGACAGAGTATACATAGAAAGCCAAAGAATGGGAATAAATATAAACATCAACAAGACAAAATACATGATCATCAGCAAACATCCAGCCTCATCAATGAAACTGACACTCAATGGGAAAAATATTGATCAAGTGTCAAGATATAAATATCTTGGTTGCTGGCTTAATGAACGGTGGGATCCAGAAATAGATATAAAGACAAGGATTGAAGTTGCACGGCAGTCCTTCATGAAAATGAGAACACTATTCTGCAATAAAGACCTAAACATGGAAGTCAGATGCCGAATGCTGAAATGTTACGTGTGGTCTATTCTGCTCTATGGAGTTGAAACATGGACATTGAAGGCGACAACCATCAAGAAAATCGAAGCCTTTGAGATGTGGCTATACAGAAGAATGCTAAAGATATCATGGACAGAAAAAATTACCAATGAAGATGTCTTAAAATCCATTGGCAAAGCTAAACATCTTGTACAAATAATCAAGAAACGAATAACATCATATCTTGGACACATCATGAGAAACAGCAAACACCAACTTCTACAAACTATTTTGGTAGGAAGAATTGATGGCAAAGGAACTAGAGGAAGTAAAAGAATATCATGGTTTGACAACATCAAGACGTGAACAGGAAAGAGCAGTGCACAAGTGCTCAGATTAGCACAAGAGCGCAGTTTGTTCGCCAAGATGGTCGCTGACCTTCGATAGAAGATAGCACAATAAGAAGATCTACATCTGATAACAACACACACCCATGACACTGATGTCACTTCCCCCATTCACCCTACCCCTATTTTGTTTAAAGTGTCCAACCAATCATGGCACGAATCCTTATCTTATCTTGATCTTATTCAAAGTGACACCCCTACTGCTACTACTCCTCCCCTTTTTGCCGACGACCAAATAATAATCACAAATACTGAAGATAACTTACAGAAAGATGTTTTAAATTTAAATGAAATAGCCAAAGATTATGGAATGATAATACCAACAGAAAAATAAAAAATGGTGGCCTGTGAAGGACAAGATCCGACAAGAACTAAGATAGTAATAGATAACAAGATTTTAGAGCAGGTGAATTCATTTAACTACCTAGGATGTACGATTACATATGAAAATGAAAAAGATATAAACGTAAAAATTGCAAAATATTTAAAAATAACAGGTGGAATTAACTCTATATTTAAACCAAACCTAGTTCAAAAACAAACCAGGCTAAAAGTATACAATACATTAGCCTTACCAGTCTTAATGTATGGAAGCGAAATCTGGACAATAAAACAAAAAGACAAACAAAGATTAACAACAGCAGAAATGAAGTTTATGAGAAAAACTGCAAAGTATACCCTATTTGATCACAAAAGAAATGAAGATATTATGAAAGAATTAAACCAAGAACCAGTAATAGAAAAAATTTTAAAATATAAACATAGATGGATGGAACACGTTCAAAGAATGAAAACAGAAAGATTACCAAAACAAGCCTTAAAGTACAAGCCATTAGGAAAACGAAAACCAGGACGTCCTCTTAAACGATTCAACGATGACTTCTAAGGCCGGAACAGGCCATGCTAGGCCTAAATCCATGACTGGCATGATGATGATTATCAAAATTAGCTAATTCAGCAGTCTCGTAATACGTGAATGGTATCAGAAATACAAGGAAGTGGGGGGGATACGGGAGTGACTTTTTTCTCCTTTTTATTAGATTACGATGCAAATCGAGAGTACTGGTAAGTAGGCAACGTTATCAGTGATAACCACATCTTGTAGGCAGTAAACACATGGGGCCACTGAATCTACTTTCTGTAGAGTTTACACAAGATCAAAGAAACATAAAAAAAATAGAAGCAACTGATGAACCAAAGAATTAGAAAAATATGATAAAATACAACTTCACACAGTTCTGCTACTCATTACGAATTAATGCACTTTCCGTAGGTATGGCTTCGTTTAGTCCATACTCATTATCTGTAGCAATGGTACCTTGATCACCGAGCTCTATTATTATATTGCATACGATGGTACGTTCAATCATTCTTTGCAGGAGTATCTTAACTTTGACAACATGAAAGAGCAGTTTTCTTGTTGTCCAGTACTGCACCAATACTCAAAAATGATTTCCGAACAACAAGTAAGTAGATATTATGATCAGTGCTGATAGAAACTAACTAAGCAACATACTGAAACAATGCCCGAGAAAATGTTATTGGGTTATTAGTATTAAAAGTAAGATAGCTAAAGCCATCATGCAAGTACTATAAAGTATTTTGTCTGTCAAATTTTCCTGTCTTCAACGGTTAGGGTGTTCTGTGAAGAAACCATTCTAATCCCTGCTTAGGCTAGCAGAGTCCCCTTCAGCTGGAAATTGTTTTGTTTTCGCACCGCTCACTGATTACCACAAATTACTATTGTTCTATAACGCAAAACTGGATTGGATTAGAAATAAATTAATCTTCTAATGGTCTGCTACAAAATTGTAAATTTAGTTAGTATTCAAAGATCTCCATCTAATCCTTTTAGAAAATATAGGGTTATTAGATGATTTATATGTCATTACTAGTAGTTGAGTTCATCACTGCTGATGATGTTTAGGATTTAGGAAAAGAGTGCAAAATAAAACTGCCCTCATCTCATGATCATAACCCTAACTCTTGTATTGTTCGTTTCTGAGATGCAAGGTTAAAAACCTAAGGACAAAATCCCACCTTTCTCTTCCAGACATCAACTAATTTGGCAACGAGTCCACTAAACTTATTCGCCGACTACAATTGACGCTATAAGCATTTAGAGCAGTCTTCCGTTTTGAAAACAGAAAGATTGGTGATCTCATAAAAGATATCTAAAGTAATCTACTCGAATATTATACCCTCAGCTTTGATTTTATCGAAATATTAATACCACTTGATAGTTAAGCCAAACCTATTTTTGGTTTCAATTTTGAAATTTCAACCATTATCTTCACTTTTAAAATAAAATAAAAATAGTTATTTTTTTCTTTAAAGAACATTTTGGAAGATTTTGTTCAGCTTCTTGTACCTAAATATATGAATAACCTGTTAATTCGATATCGTGTTTACACTTTCAGTGACATCAAGAATGGTGTGAAAGATATCGAAGACCTCCTAAGACGGCATTTAAAAGCTGTAATATTTTGCGATATGTTGATCTCTTTAGGATGTCTGGAAGCTTCGTGCTCCAATTATGATTGGAGCACAAGTAGAAAGAAAGCTATAAGACGTTTTTTTTCCATTGCTGTGCAAAGGAGGTTGCCTGATACTGGCTGGTGCCTTTGGATGCTCCGAAGTAGAAGATAAAAGATATCCTTCTCTAAGAGTAACAAAGGAAGATGTGGAACATTCACTCATCGATGCAGAGTTTACAATTCGAGATGCATTGCAAGTTGTTGTTGTAACTATTTTATATTTTATATTTTAATTCACGAATGAATAAATTGATTTTTGTGGAAGTTTTTATTAATAATGGGGGCACAAAATTCAATCAATTAATTGAAATTTAGTTTATCTATGCGCTTTAACACTGACCAAAGTAAATCAGGCTATGTTCAACCTCATTTTCATGCACCTGTTCATCCAATGTAGTAATAGCACTGTTATTGGTAAAAATAAGATTACAAAAATCTATATTATGAAATCATTCTTCTTGTCACCATATCGCAAAAATATGATTTAGGCAATATAAATGACAATTCATTGTCATTTATATCATCTAAAATGTGTCATTATATAACGTAAATAAGTCTGATTACATGTGCTGACATCTATTGGCCACTATGTGAACTACATGAACTATTTCTCTACGTAGAATAAGAATTGTCTATGTACAGCAAGATTCCAGTACAGTTGATCGGACTTCTGATTATGTAGGTATTTGACATATAAGTCTACCATGAACAACAATCATCAGCCCTTTGCGGTTCCTGTCCATTCATATCAACACCTCAGGATGTTTTAAAAACAGGATCGCATACCTACGGTTGTCTTCTTTGAATATCCCGAGTATTATCCTAGAAGGTGGATCTAATTTCTTATTTCTCCTTTCTTTACCTTCTTTTGTTCATACAGAGAGTTGGCAGTCTTCAGTTTTCCGAAGAACCAAAGTTCATCTTAGTCAAATGCCAGTTGTTAACAAGCAGCATCAAAATATTGTCATGATACGCACACGTTGTCCACTACAGATTGTTCCACAAAATGCGGTATCTGAGCAATAGTTTTTGATCAAACCTACACAGTTTGTATAGTTCGCGTACTGGCCAACAGATGGCAGCACATGTGAAACCGACTTATTTACATTATATTGTAATAGAATCTAATCTTCTTTCCATTAGTATTCGTAAACAACCACGTTAAAAGTGGTATCAATTTATGCTCATCCAATTCTAATATTTTGTTATCATTCAAAATCAACAACTTTCTTGCACTCCCTATTCATCCACTTCCATTGGCTTATATCTTTCCTTCGATTCCATAACCTTCCCCCCTCATGATATACTTTGCCAAAGTACGAGCATATGAAGCGGGAGAAATAGTTCATGTAGTTCACGTAGTGGCCAATAGATGGCAGCACATGTAAACAGGCTTATTTACGTTATATATAATAATAAATCTTTCACGTAGAAATTATATTTTAAATGCCAATGGCATGTATTTATGCGTGTCATATGGCATTGCTTTCAATACTACTATTTTAAGTCCAATAAGACATAGGTGCACAATTGTAAAGCCATTCAGTAAATTTAAATGATATTACTATTACAATAATTATTGTAATTACAATAAAAACTATTACAATAAAAATTGCTTTTGCAAGCTCTCCTAAGTCCTTTGGAAGCTTCTGCAGTAGATTGAGAGTGGCAACACGCCTACCCAGAGATGCTGAATGGAATTAAGGTCATGAGACCTGGCTGGCCAGTCCATACCTAACAGCCTCTTCTTGAAAATATTGGTCCATGAGCTTCTCTCGATGAGGACTAGCATTACCGTCTTGTAGGATTAATTTCTCCTCTATTGCACCAGAATACAGAGGAACACAGGGTTTTGTTTATACATTACAGCATTCATGTTTTGCTAGGAAGCATATACAGGTCGATGTCCACCCAACGAGATGCCTCCTCAAACCATCACACTACTTCCATGTTCCTAGAGGGGTGATGACGTGTCCCTAGTTCTCTCCTTATCAGAGAAGCCTGGTGTTGCTTTGTAAGCAATCGGGACTCGGTTGTATACAATACCTAAGACCAATGGGAAAACTTGACGTGAGCTTGGCCCATATCACACGCTGTCTCCTGTAGTGCGAGGATAGGGGTATGCAGACTACCGTTCGTGTACAGGCCACCTTTGTGATGCCTTCTGCGCACAATGCAAGCAGATACCAATGTTCCTGTGCAGTCGTGAGGTCAGATCGTAGTAAATTCGTGGTAGAAGATAACCGGAATTATCAGTAATAGTGGAGTAATTGATGATACTTAATTCGTGGTAGTAGAAAGGCGGCTGACATGCAGAACTTGAAGAATAATTTGAATAGACTGGAATTGTGGGCATGAGAAAATGGGTGTCAGTTCAATGTCAGCAAATGGAAAGTCATTCACTTTGGCATGATTAGATATCCAATATCGTATTATATTGGTGGGATTACGCTAGAAGAAACTGATGGAGCTAGGGATTTTGGAGTGTTGGTAGATAGGAAGTTGATGTTCAGGGACCATGTAGCAAAGATTGCAAATACAACCCAAAAGATACAGTAATTGCAATGCTGAAATGAACGTTCACATGTAAAGATAAGGAATGCATTTTGCCTCTTTACAAGGCCTTCATAAGTTTTAAAAGAGGTATACCGTGAGTAGACATATCGATACAAAATTCATAACGGAAAAAACTCAAGTACAAAGATTATTTAATAGTATAATTTTCGCCTGTGTGTCACAGACATCTTCAGTACATTTTAAGTTCAAATTAAACAATAACTGACAATTCCAAAAAGCGCCACCTAGGTAGCTGGTGTAAGATAACTAAAAAGGTCAATAACTTTCCTTAAAAAATAAAAATAAAATAAAATAAAATAAAATCAATACAATAAAAAGTTAGGAAAGATGAGCTGATTTGTAAAGTACTATCTCCCTTAAAGGGGATAGACGTAAGCCGTCGGATCTGTTTAAGTTAGGAGAATGAAGTAGAGTTTCACATGTTTCTTCATAAAGGCGTTCCATGAGGAACTGACTTTTGTGAAGAACTCTTGTCTTTCTCCAATGAACTCTGTGTCTAGTGAAGATGGCATGTTCAGAAAGTCCAGACTTTTCAGGTTTAAAGTATTCAATATAAGATTGGTGTTCTTCTAGCCGAATAGAGGCAGATCTTCCCGTTTGTCCGAAATAAGATAATCCACAAGAGCACGGAATCTGGTAGACACCTGGATGATTAAGATGTGGAAGCTTGTCCTTAGGAGAAGTGAGAAAGGTGGAGATTTCTCTAAACGGTCGAAAGGCAACAAAAATATTCAGTGGTTTTAAAACTTTTGCTATACGTTCACTGATGCCTTGTACATAAGGGATAGTAATGTGGGTTATTTCTTGTGTATTTGAAGAGGAAGACATTAAAACTACTCAAAGTTCTTTTAATGAAGCAATTCTTATAAAGATTAGATAGAAAGGAAGAAGTTATATATTGTAGTTCTTTCTGTAAAAGATCGTCTGAAGAACAAAAGGAGTGGGCACGATGAACCAGTGTTTTAATAATTCCTGCCTTTTGACTGGGATGGTGATGAGATTCCGCATGGATATAATGGCCTGTATGAGTCTTCTTTCTATAAACTGAGAAATGTAGGTTACCATCTGGTTGGCGAAGAATTAAAAGATCTAAAGAGGCTAACTGCTTATTTGATTCTACTTCTAGGGTAAACTTGATCCTAGGATGAAATGCCTTTAACTTAGTGAGAAATTGTTGAAGTTCATCCGAAGAGCCATCCCGTACAGCAAAAATGTTATCGACATATCTGTACCAATGAGTAGGTCTGGGAGAAATGTTGTCAAAGATACGTTGTTCAAAATGTTCCATAAAGAAATTGGAGATAGCAGGAGAAAGAGGATTGCCCATTGCTGTTCCTTCAATTTGTTGATACAACTTATTTTTAAAGGAAAAATAACCAGAATTTATTAGAAAATCAAATACGTTTACAATGTCTGAAGGAAATTCCTGTTGTAGTAATTCAATTCTTTCCGAAAGAGGCACATTTGTAAATAAAGAAACAACATCTAAACTGATCATGATATCAGAAGCGTCCAAATGAAGATCTGAAATTTTATTTTTGAAATCCAAAGTATTTTTTATATAAGTATCAGTTCTTCTAGTTGAAGAACTGATACAAAATCAAATACATTGTAAACGTATTTGATTTTGTAATAAATTCTGGTTATTTTTCCTTTAAAAATAAGTTGTATCAACAAATTGAAGGAACAGCAATGGGTAATCCTCTTTCTCCTGCTATCTCCAATTTCTTTATGGAACATTTTGAACAACGTATCTTTGACAACATTTCTCCCAGACCTACTCATTGGTACAGATATGTCGATGACATTTTTGCTGTATGGAATGGCTCTTCTGATGAACTTCAACAATTTCTCACTAAGTTAAACGCATTTCATCCTAGGATCAAGTTTACCCTAGAAGTAGAATCAAATAAGCAGTTAGCCTTTTTAGATGTTTTAATTCTTCGCCAACCAGATGGTAACCTACATTTCTCAGTTTATAGAAAGAAGACTCATACAGGCCATTTTATCCATTCGGAATCTCATCACCATCCAGTCAAAAGGCAGGAACTATTAAAACACTGGTTCATCGGGCCCACTCCTTTTGTTCTTCAGACGATCTTTTACAGAAAGAACTACAATATATAACTTCTTCCTTTCTATCTAATCTTTATAAGAATTGCTTCATTAAAAGAACTTTGAGTAGTTTTATTGTCTTCCTCTTCAAACACAGAGGAAATAACGCGCATTACTATCCCTTATGTACAAGGCATCAGTGAACGTATAGCAAAAGTTTTAAAACCACTGAATATTTTTTGTTTCCTTTCGACCGTTTAGAAAAATCTCCACCTTTCTCACTTTTCCTAAGGACAAGCTTCCACATCTTAATCATCCAGGTGTCTACCAGATTCCGTGCTCTCGTGGATTATCTTATTTCGGACAAACGGGAAGATCTGCCTCTATTCGGCTAGAAGAACATCAATCTTATATTGAATACTTTAAACCTGAAAAGTCTGGACTTTCTGAACATGCCATCTTCACTAGACACAGAATTCATTGGAGAAAGACAAGAGTTCTTCACAAAAGTCGGTTCCTCATGGAACGCCTTTATAAAGAAACATGTGAAACTCTACTTCATTCTCCTAACTTAAACAGATCCGACGGCTTACGTCTATCCCCTTTAAGGGAGATAGTACTTTACAAATCAGCTCATCTTTCCTAACTTTTTATTGTATTGATTTTATTTTATTTTATTTTATTTTTATTTTTTTATTATTTTTTATTTTTTTTTTAATTTTTATTTTTAATTTTATTTTATTTATTTATTTTTAAGGAAAGTTATTGACCTTTTTAGTTATCTTACACCAGCTACTTAGGTGGCGCTTTTTGGAATTGTCAGTTATTGTTTAATTTGATCTTAATGCACTGAAGATGCCTGTCGCACACAGGCAAAAATTATACTATTAAATAATCTTTGTACGTGAGTTTTTCTCGTTATGAATTTTGTATCGAAAGGCCTTCATAAGTCCTCAATTGGACTATTGTGCCCTAGTCTGGTCTCCTGATTTCCGTTGTGATTCTGATGTATTGGAGAGAGTACAAAGCAGAGTGTTAAAAATGGTATCAGGGTTGTGGAATACTGATTATGGAGACAAAGTGAGAATTTGTAGACTGCAGACACTAGCAAGCAGGAGGAAGAAGGGTAATATGATTTTCAATTTAAGGAGGATGAGGAAAGGACATGACAGCCTCCTTGGAAGCTGAGAATGAATGCCGTCAAGAAAGGGGCGAGATTTTTCTCTCCTAGAGCAGTGCGTAATAGGAATGGATTGCCATGAGATGTTGTGAGTGAATAAATTCAAGAATAAGTATGATAGCTGGTGCGTGTAGTATGTGACCTTCCTTCTCTGCATCTCCAGAATACTGTTTGGCACTTTTGGAATTGGTTCCAGAGTCTGTTAACCACTGAAAGACATGTATGCCACCCTGTCGCTACCTCTTCTTGAATTTGGCTGGCGTCTAGTCTTACAATGTCTTGTGGTCTGAATTAATTGATTAAAGGATGCTTTTCCTCACTCCAGAACAATACGCGTGTGTCACTACACAGTAGGGCTTAATAACTCCTTTGTCACTAATTTTAGAATAATAGGAACATGAAAAACGTATAAATAAGTGTTCGCTTCTACGCTCATAGCTGTTACATCATGTACACATGATGAATCTACCAAAACCTTTTTTTTTTTTTTTTTATTTCTATATCCAATTGACAGAGTTTACGGTCAAAGAGTAACATGAAACATTAAACTATTACTAGTAGTTTTGAGAATGAACAAAATAAGACCCTTCAGACATAATTTATAGGCGGATGCCCTTTAAAATATTAATTTAAAAAACAAAAACTATATAATTCTGCGTTTAGAGTCACATCAATTCATACGTAGTTTATTTAGACGACACTAGATGGCAGAACATGTCTGTTTAAACGCCTGTTGCAGTACACGTGTTTGAATTAACGTCATAATAACATAAACAGATAATCACATATATATAATTAAATAAATAAACATAATCACATAAATATAATTAAATAAATAAACATAATCACATAAATGACATTAAAACAACATAAGTAAAAAAATATAATGCAAGAAAACAATTTGTTTCTCTAAATATGTAATAAAAATATCACCATGTCTGATACTAGGATCCATAATTTTCAAATAACTGCTGTGCAATTATAATTGTTCTGTTGCGTTAATGCATTTTGATAGTCTAAGGACAATGTAAAGAAATATGGGAAAATTATTTCTATAGATATTCTATCATTAGTTTAATATTATGCCTCAAGATGGCAGCACAATCCGGTGAGTATACGATATTTCTGAAATCTGTCATTTTATTCTTAATATGTATGTTAATTTCGACGTCGGTTTTGTCATTTGTCTACTGAAAGATTTATTGTATGGAAGCGTATTAGAATGAAAATAAAAGTGATAATTTTGTGTAATAGATAGCTAGAATATGAATTTCTTCCATCTGTCTTTATATTACTGTATTTATCGTAACTAGAAACGCTAAAATATCGTCAGATGTAATTTCGAACAATCATAAATTAACACAAGAAAATGATAACAATGGATGATCCACCTTAGCTCAATTTGTGTCAGTGAATTTGAAAACGATTCTATTTTTCTTTTATTTTTTAGAATTCTTTTCAATTATAAAACTGGGATTTAGAATTTTAGAATGCGAACAATCTTTTATAAAATAGTTTTTAATAGAAGGCGAGTTCTCATGCGGGTGGCGAGAGTTATTTCTCCTGCAAAAAAAAAAAAAAACAGACTACACGCACTTTGACAAACAGACGACTATTGCATTAGGATTAACCCTCCATAACCTCCATGACACGGAAAACAGCTGTAAGACAGCGCATTCGCTATGCCGAATAAAAACAACCGTATAAATTTAAAGTCCTCTAACAAACAATGTATTATCGTTAACGCATTACAGAGAAATTAACAGACCTTAATGTCTAAGCATAATCTTTTCGTAGCATTCAAAAGTAGAATTATGGAGTGCATAATTTAACATTTCTGTACTACATTCGTCTGCAAACCTCCTTTGAATAAGCAAAATTCGATTTTCATATTTTTTTCTTTATTTTTATATTGCTTTTCGGTAAAGGAAAAAAAAGTGGAAATTGACTATTAGAAATAGAACATCCATCGTCTGCTACGTATTTTATCGTTTCTTCATTGTTTAGAAACCGTTCATTTTTATCGTCTGCTAGAAATATTTTTTTCATTAGAAACAATTCATTTATCGTCTGCTGCTATAAATACATTATGAATTATTTATCATGTTAGAAGTATTTTATCGTGTCTTTATTGTAAGATTTATTAAATAATGAAACCCGTAATAAATCTCATAAACAAACATAAAAAAAAACGATAAATAAATAAATTCGATGATAAAACACAATACTCAAAATTTCGTTTTAGAAAGAATTCTTTTATCGTCTGCTCATGATTTCTACTTTATTGTTAGAAATAGTTCACTTATCGCGTGCTATCATAAATACTTTAATTGTTTAAGAAATTTGAATCATCATTGTTGGAAATAGTTCATTTTCGTCTGCTAAAATAATTTACTGTTTCTCCATTTTTGGCTGAGTTAAATAATGAAATGTACATAATTGATTTTAGAAACACCGAACTTCTTCGATATATTTAATCGTCTGATGGTAATTTTTCATTGTTAGAAATAGTTCATTTTTCATTGTTAGAAATAGTTCATTTTGCTCTGTTAAATGCTTCCCTTTATAAATACAGATGCTTGATTGGTAAAAATAACTTCAATGCTTGCCTGCTATCAATTGTGTAATCCACAGCCTTAAGAAAGTAAATACAAATGTATTACACATTATGTAGGTAACCAAGTTTTTCATGGTATTTTTTTTATTTGTCTCCTTTGCCTTTTGCATTCCTGAATTTTCATTATCCCATCCATCTTATCTTGAAGCAAGCTTTTATCATTAAGCCACATTACTCTCGCCCCAGACAACACCTTTAAGTGACTCTCGTCCCACCTGTGGCTAACCAATTTGACATGCCATCCTCCTCCCCCTATCCCCCCCTCAACAACAACCGGACGCATGATGAGCGTCTGTGAACTCCCTCGTGTCGAAAGTTCGACTTGATTTATTGGCGACGCCGTAGATTTAGAGTCAGATGAGGTTTTCGACCGAAAATGAGACGCGGTATCACTTCGTTCTCGTGGCGGGAAACGGGCCAACCTGTTCCGTAGGAGAGGAAAAGTTTCCAGACGTGGGTGTTTGGTATGTGAGTTCTAAAGTCGGTGACACGCTTTTGCATGTAGGAATGCTTTGGCGGGAATGAAAAGGCGTCTCTAGTTGCCCATTCATTATTTCCCGTTTTTTTCTTTTTTTTCTGTTTTCTTTTTTTTTCGGGGGGGGGGGGGGGGCAATCGTTATTTTACCCTTTTCTAAATTTCTTCTCCGTATTTTATTTTTAAATCAAAATAGTTCCATTAAAAGCCACTAGATAGCGCTACCACACCATAATCATACCATATAGAGAACTAGATAATGTAAAGGGGGGGGGGGGGTCTTTGAGAACATTCTCCCCACTGAATTATTTAGTAGTAAAATTTTTTTCTCCCAGACTATGTCAGTTAGATAGATGAGCATTCGGACGAGGCGAAAGATATCAATTTATTTTGCAATTTTATCTAATTCCGTATGATAAATCGGACAGCAGTCTCCATTTTTAGCTGTATTAGCATAAAAAAAAGCTACTAACGTTTTCTGGTTTTTTTTTCTCCTTTAGGTTCTAAGAAACTGCAGTTCTTAAACTAAAGAATAGCGCCACCTTGTGTTATGAATAGGGACTGCAGAACAAAATGCAATTGAGAAGAGGATATCAAGTGGCAGTATTATCCCATCTCAATCACTATCATGTCTTTTTATGTACGTGTATGTGTGTGCGTGTGTGTGTGAGCTAATTCGAATCTCTTAAGATCGTATGTATGGCTCTCTAGACATCTTCAACAAAGTATTCAATTTTTATTATTATTATTATTTGCCGTCTGAGGATTACACACAAACGTATTTGATTGTAGCCATTGAAAAATCCTTGCAACATTTCTCGATTTTTTTTATTTATTTTTTATGAACAGAGTATTTTGCTATTATCCATTAGACTTCAGACGTCTAGACAGACATTATTTATTTTTTTATCCTTAATACTAACAGTGGCGCCAATTCATCAAACCGTTTTTTTTTTTTAATATATACCTAATTTTCATTTCAAGCAGTTATGCTAATATACAGATTACAGCAGTAAAATAAATTAGAATGGATTCTTCCCATGAAATATTTGCAATTTTAACTTTTATGAAGAATAAATAATTCATTTTAGAAAAAATATTTAGAAGTTCATTTTTAGATATACAGTACACAGAATTCTTTATTGCAAAGTTTTTTTTTTTTTTGAACTTTGATACGAAATCAACATTTTTGGTTAGTTTAGCTCATGCTACGTGCTCACGTGCGCAACAATGGGAAAATGGCTGCCACTTCAAGCATGAATTGAAATGTAAACAAACGTTGGAATTTCTACGATGGTTGTCAAGACAACGGCTACACTAGCATCGTAGTGCGGTGACTTGAGCAAAATAAATTAAAATAAATGATTTATAGAGAGATATAAAAAAACAAAAAGGCTGTCAAGAAAAGGGCGCTGGTTGATATATCAGTATGAAGTGAATCATAAAGAAAATTAATGTGGAAACCGAAAGCAGGGATTTAGACAGAAAAATTGTAAAAAAGAAATAATAAAAAAATGAAGTAATTGCGTCAGGAAATGTGGAAACGATACACTCAAAGTTTCAAAGAAGTTTTTAACTATATTTTTCTAAAATAGATACGCCTTTGAGTTGAAAGCGTAATCATTTATACAAACTAAAATTTATTATTTTAAATCTAGACACCTCATTAATGATGGAAAAATCGATTTTTTTAGATAATAAAAAAAATAAAATTGGTAGAAATAAAAAAAATTAAAAAACGCAATTTGACTAATTACTTGTGGTAAGCATTTATAACTAAAACGAATCGCAAACTGTTAATAATTAAATAATTAATTTGAATGCTGATTACTAATTAAAGCTCGCTTAAAACATTAAATATTTAATGATATTAATTACGATTAAAATTGAATTAATTATACCTAAGTATAAATTTATTTCATTTTTATATGATTATTTAAATTACAATGAATTACTTATGGCTATCCATAACATAAAAAGCTGCTTATTATAGAGAAGGGAATTTAATACGCTCCCCCCCCGTTATTGATAGCAGAATATTCCTGAGTTTTTCTTTGTACGCGAAATAGCATCTTGCATTATTTAAATCTATTCAGCTACATTTTCACCATGTAGGTGAAAATTTCGGACCATTTCCGTGGTCCGAAACAAATCCCCAGGTACGAATTTGCTGTCAAGTCGTTGTCACATTTTATAATTACCAAAATGGAATCTGAAATCTCATGCTCTATGGGTTGAAATATTATATGGCGCTCCAGGTACAAAACATTGCAATCGCGTCCTCTTCGAAATTTATAAAACCAAGTTTTACATGTAAGTTTTTTACTGCCTTGTATTATCAGTGAAAACAATCAATAAGAAATAGTTTTACTAGTTTCTACAAAGGAAAAAAATCAAACAAAAACTACAAAAATTAATGTACGTAGGCTGTTCAATAAGTAATAAGACTCTATTTATACAGAAAACAGATTACCTTTAATCGTCATCATTTACATGGTCTTTTTCGGAGTAACTACCGTGAGACTCGGTGCATTTGTAGCAACATCGCGTCCACTTCTTAAATACATGTGAGAGTCCGTTTTTTGAGAGTTCTTTCAAAATCACCTCCGCAGCTTTTACACATGCTTTGTTGCTTTCGAAATGGCGGCCTCTTAGTGGTTTCTTGAGCTGAGGAAACAGCCAGAAATCGCACGGTGCGAGATCAGGACTGTATGGAGGGTGTGGTAGGATATCTGTGTTGCTCTTCTGCAAAACGTCCACTACACAACCAGCAATATGTGGCCTTGCATTATCGTGGTGCAATAAGAAGCCATTCTTCAGCAATGGACGCTTCCTTTTGACGTGCTTGATGATAACCGCTGCTGTGTTGATCATTGTCTCTGTGATGGACGTTGAAGGTCTTCCCTCACGTTCAAGATCTTCCACATTTTGCCTTCCTTCCTTCCTTAAAAGTTTTATGCCAGCGAAAAACACTTGCCCTCGACATTGCTTCATCGTGGAAAGCTTCGCGTATCATGTTAAAAGTGTTCGATGCCGATTTTTGCAAACGCGCACAAAATTTAATCGCATAACGCTGTTCCAAGGACGCTTCCATTTCGAAGACTGGTCGCGCCTTGATGGCGCGCCGATGAGCACTTGCGTTTAGTCACGTGATACTCTTGCACATCAGCCCGTATACGCCATCTATCAACCTCTTTTGTTAATACAGACAGAAACATTTCTTTATTCCACAGAAATTAATATTGTGGATGAGTGGTTTCGCCACAGTAAAATTAGTCTTATTACTTGTGCAAACATATAATGCTTGTTCCTCTATACAAAAAAAAAAAAAAAAAAAAAAAAAGTTTAATTTGTTCGCAGTTGATCGACTAAGGCAATACATAGAGGCAATTTACTTTAAACATAACTCAATGAGTTCTTTGATTATTTCTCATTCTATACGAAGCATTATTCTAAGTTTCTTTGAAAATTTCTCATTCAGTATTAAGTATTATTCTATGAGTTTCTTTGATTATATCTCATTGTGGGCATTCAATTTTATTCTCTGTCGCTTTAATTATTCTCATTTTCTTTGAAATTTTATCTGATTATTTCTCATTAGTAGCGTGGTTCTGTAACCATGTTCTATAATGTTAAGTACATGACTTACTTAATAAAGATTCTTTTGTTAGGTGATTCCGTAAGTTTCAGTGGCTATTTTAGATGCGGGGTCAAAGGTTAAAATGCGAATACATGATCAGAGAGAGACAAGTAGAAAGAAAAACGACAAGACAGAGGACAAAAACTAAGAAGTAAAATAAAGAAATAAAAGAAAAGAAATAAAATGTTCTATGAAAAACAATTGGGAAGAAAACAGAGTAAACAAAAGAAACTTTAAAGGACCAACGCAGAAACATAACGTTCTATCTAATTTTCTGTTAGTTATAATAATTCGTAACGCTGCAAACCACCCCCCTCGCATTCCCGTCTTAGTAATAAGAGATTGGTGTGCTGTTATTGCCTTTCCTCTCAAAAGTGTTTTCTCTGAAACTTCCTGCAATAAACATCGCCAAGTATTAGCTGCCGTATCTTCAGATGATCAATAGAGCCATTATGACACCCGCACATATAAGCTCTCTCTCTCTCTCTCTCTCTCTCTCTCTCTCTCTCTCTCTCTCTCTCTCTCTCTCTCTCTCTCTCTCTCTCTCTCTCTCGCAATAGATGGCGCTGAATGTAGAGGGAAGCTGTCAAAACCCCCCATCTCACAATCATTCACCGTCAGCCTTTGATGCTAAGTCAATGAATACACCAACAGCGGAGAAAAATCAACGGAGCTCTCTTCAGATAAACGAGAGAGAATATTCTCCGATTAACCTGGATGGCAGGTTCTGGTTACATCGCCTTCCTCATCTTTTCTAGCTCCAGTTGCGATAATGGATGCTCTACAGCCATCCAAAGTTTCGTCTGTTTGCAGAAGGTGAAGGGTCATCCTATCTCGATATGATATTCGTATTTCTCAGCCTTAAAACGCACGCGATTTTAGTGGGATTTCGTTTGAAGAGAAAGATGGAATAAGACTGTTTTTCCATTAACAGGCTCCTTTAAAAAAAATAACTATTGGTTGCTTCTTATGATGAATTTGGAAAATGGGAAAAATTATCAAAACGTCTCCAACCTCTTACATGTTTCCCATGGAATACAATCCAGATCTCTTCAAATCAGCGAACACGTTCTTTCTTGCCCATCCACAGTACTAACGTACTGTACGTTGACCAACCTCTAGTGGACAGGATCTTCACAATAACAATAAATTAAAAAAAAAAACACCTATCGTAATCATGATTCTTCAATTCTCAAGGCAAGTGCATATCGTATTCCATGGACTGGTGATAAATGTCTGACGTCAACGAATAATTCTCCCCCCCACCTTCACCTTACAAAATCTTATATACAGAAACATACATTCGATGACAAATTTGAATAGTCGCCTACCAACAGATTCGCAGCCAGCAAAACAACCAGAACAGATGCTGACTACCTTTTAAATTAACACACTCGATAGTGGAAGAAAAATTATATAAATGGTTAAGAATATATTTCTTTTAATTTATTCAAATTTATTAGCTACAGATGTAGTTTTTTAGAAATGTTTTGACTAACATTTGCTCACAGGTTATCAGATTAAAATAGAATGCGTATTTACTTGCAAGTTGGAGGTTTGAATGATTAAATATTTCTTTTTATTTTGGATATAGAAAGAGATTTCAAAGTAGGTTAGTGTGTTATTGTATGTATTTAAAACTTGTATTTGACAGCTAACGAATAATGCTGCTGACTTGCCGGATCTGCTGAACGAAAACCAACTATTAGGAGTATGCAACATGTATGGACTGGAGTCTGGAAACTAAAAGCCCTGTGCACAAGTATTTGAAACAGCTGTGGATTGCTCTGTACATTTCTGAAATCTCAACCATGAATGATAGCAAATTAATAAAAGTACTATGGCTTTAAAAAAAAAAATTTTTTTTTAAATCTTTCCAAAACCAGGAAAAAAAAGTCGCAAAAAATGCCATAAAAAATTGAAAAACAAAATGACAAAAATACACCCCCTCTTCCTCCCAAAGAAAACTCTTACAAATGAAAGCAATTGCACTGTTCCCATACAATATACATATATGTATTGCATGGGAACACTGTTGTAGATATATATTTTCCCCCGCATCTACCTCTTCAACATCCGGGTATAACTATAAATATTTATGACGAACGATACTAGTTGCATGTGTCTAAACCTGATCTGTTATTCCTTCAAATGGCATCTTCCACAACTACAAAGATGTCCAATCTTTGATTATCTATCTCTTGAACTTGATCGCATTGAGATTAATTATCCAAACAGTGAGATCATCTTCCTTGGAGACGTGGGGGTGTTCATCTTTCAAAGTGTATCCTCTCCTCTATCTTCACCGATAGAGCCAGAAGAGATGCCTAATTATTTGTTCAGTAATGAACTAACACAAATTGTCAGCCTGCCAACCAGAATACTATTGTAGATAATCTTTACTTGTCATTCTCCCACCATCCTGGACCTTTTCCAGCTCTTTCAAATACGTTGTAGATATTAATTCTCCTCTTGGCAACACTGACTATAACATTGTCCATGTTTCCTTTTTGCAGTTAATCTCCACTTCGTGTCATATGTAACTACAACGTTGTCAATTGGGATTTCCTCTGGGTTTCTGTCTCTTTTATGTAGTCCAATTATGGTTTTTGCTCTCCTATCCAAAAACTTGTTCCACGAAATAGTTGAAATAATTCTTGAAATTATTTCCTACAAACCCACCCACTGTCCAGGTTATGGTTCTCCAATAGGTGAGCAGTCCAATCAAAAACTCCAGCTTCGAACATCGACTACATCGTGCTTCAAACTTCTCTTTCTCTCTAGACTGAAACTGAACTGTTAATTTTGAATATTCATTTATTGCATTCTCTATTGTACACCCGAAAGGAAAATGTTTTCTTTCTCTGTAAATATATACTTATAATATGTAAATAGTCATTGTTGCCTATCGTGTAATGTTTATTTTAACAAGTTAAATTTAAAAAAAAAATATATATATATATATATATATCCAGCACTGCAGGAACATCCCATCATGCCATTCACGAAATACTGAAAGAAACAAAAAAAATCTCTGCAACAGATCGGAACCACTTAGAAAAGAAAATCACGCTACATGAACTGAAAACCGCATGCACATCCTTGCCAAAGAACAAATCTCCTGGCCTTGATGGTCTCACGTCAGAGTTTTTCCAAGTCTTCTGGAATCAACTCGGACCACTTCTCCTCGAAACACTGCAAGAAGCCTACATCAATGGCCTCCCATAATCCGTCACGACCTCAGTAGCACGATTGATACCAAAGAAGGGAGACCACACGGATATCCGAAACTGGCGTCCAATCTCCCTAATTAATACCGATTGCAAAATAATTTCCAAAGTTATAGCAAACCGAATAAAGCCAACACTGCCTGAAGTTATTGGCCAACATCAAACGTACTCTGTCCCAGGAAGATCAATACATGATAACCTCCATTTAATAAGAGACCTCATCCACATCGCAAACAGCCAACATGAAGACCTAGCACTCGTCAGCCTTGATCAGGAGAAGGCTTTCGACAGGGTAGAGCACGAATACCTTTATGAAGTTCTAAAGGCATTTGGCTACGGTCCTCTCATCATTGAAACAGTGCAATTGCTTTACAGAGATGCACACTTCTGTTTAAAAAATCAACAATAGGCTCACTCGCACTTTGTCATACTCTCGAGGGATCAAGCAAGGATGTCCCCTCTCTGGTCAATTATACACACTGGCCATAGAACCCTTCTTAAAAAGAATACACGACACCATCATCTCCAAACGAACCAGAATAATACAACCACATCAAAAAATTACCTTATCAGCATATGCCGATGACGTCACTGTAATAGTACGAAATGAAGAAGAAATGACAGTAACCGAGGAAGCACACAGACTATATGCACAAGCCTCAGGGGCCAAATTAAATTCTGCCAAAACCACGGGCTTGTGGTCAGGCAGATGGAAGTCTAGAAATGATTCTCCGATCGAATGTACCTGGTCAAGCGAAGGACAAAGATACTTAGGTGTGCACCTTGGCAACACCAAAATATATAACACACTGAACTGGACACAGCTGCACAATCGTTTTAAACAGGTGCTAGGTAAATAGAACAGCGTTCGTTCCATGTCTTCACTTAGAGGAAGAGTATTAATAGTTAACCAGATGGCTGCGAGTGTCTTATGGCATACCCTCAAAGTACTCACACCTCCTGAAGAATTTCTCTACCACATTCAAAAGGAAATCAAACGTTTCCTCTGGAACAAAACTCACTGGACAACATACCCTCAACTCTGCAAGCCACTCAGCAAGGGAGGTCAAGGCCTGATTTCCCTTGAAAACAAGATTCGATCCTTCAGGATAATCCTCCTCCTAAAGACACTTCAATGCAATCACACTTATGTAACCACCTTCGATTACACTTTCCACAATCCTCCGAATGGCCAGTCCTGCACCATCTCCTCCTAAACTACCTCATTTTTACAAAGATGCTCTACAACGATGGAAAAACACAGGACTCCATCACACACTCACAGGATCAACAGAGTCAGCTGTACTTACAGAACCACTATTTTCAAACAAAAACATCACAAGTCTCACAACTGGCCAGCCTTTTCTTTTCCCTACATGGAACTGGGCAGGAATAAGAGTCATAGGAGACCTCCTAACCCACACCCTAAAGTGGAAAGCATTCACAAGCCTACCAATGAATAACCAAAAAACTGAAAAGCAATATCAACAGCTGCAAGCCTCCATTATAAAAGCCTATCCAGATATCGCTACACCTCAGGAAATCCGTATTCCTTCTAGAAACTGCTCGGGGCCAATATTTCATCTTGTACAATCTGAAGCCTCACTTCCAATTCTTCCCTCCAACTACAAGAAAATATACCACTTCCTCGTGTCAGTGTCCCCATCCTCACCATTCTTATATTCAGCCTTAACACTCTCATCTACAAGGCTGCATATACCACACAGTTTTCAGTGGGATCTGCCATATAAATCAAAATATGCCAAACCAGATTCCGAAATACAGTGGAGACTATGGCATAACATCTTGCCAACTCCTTCAAAGCTCTACAAATTTAAGCTAAGAGAAACGGATCTGTGTCCATTCTGTGACGTTTCAGGTACCTTGGAACACACATATCTGACCTGCCCTGCAAACAAAGTGATAATCACCTATGCCCTGAATACCGCCTCTAGCACCTGTAACTACACACACAGCCAAGAAGACTACTGGAATTTAGTCCACACAGAAGAAAACAGACACAGAACATGCAATTTCATCTTCATCTGCGCTAAGGCCGTCATCTACAGCTTTTACCTAAAACAGACAAGAAGTAACCAGCACCCATCCATCACTGAAACTGCACAAACCCTCATGCACATCCTCCGTCGGAAACTAAAAAGCAGGCTTCTATTGGAACTTGAGCACTTCAAAGAAACAAGAACTGTCGCGAAATTCCTAGAGGAGTGGAATCCAACTGGTACCCTCTTCTGGATTGACGACGACAATACGCTTCATCTGAAAGATAACTCAGACTGAAACTGAACTGTTAATTTTGAATATTCATTTATTGCATTCTTATAATATGTAAATAATTATAATACTTATAATATGTAAATAGTCATTGTTGCCTATCGTGTAATGTTTATTTTAACAAGTTAAATAAAAAAAAATATATATATATCTATCTATCTATCTATCTCTATCTCTATCTCTCTCACCCAGAAATTGCACAATTGCAACATCACGTAAAGATATAGCAGGCCGCTTACAGCATCCTTGTCCTCTGACTCTTTTATCGGAGATCAAATAAATCTTCATCTTTATCACAAACAACCCGTCACGTGTCTTCTTGAGCTTTCGCTAAAAAACATATCAGAAAAAAAGTTAATAATCTAAACAGTAATGAATTTCCTTGTCCCGATGGTGTCCTTCAAATTGTACTAAAACTTATACTCCAAAATTAGCACCCATCCTGTACCGTCTATATTTAGCTGCCTTATTGACCTGGCTTCTATCTCACGGAAATAAGTCTTTATCCTGCCTAATAAATCAGCCAACAAACTATTGTCCTATTGTCCTCACCTTAATACTCTGAAAATGATGTAGAAGGTAATTAACAAACAACTTCTTTACTACCTGGAAATCCGCCAGTTAATGCGATACGGGTTCTCTACTCTTACCAATGGAATTCTTAGCTAATCCCACCTTGTTACAAAAACCGTGGATAAATTAAAAGATAACTCTGGGGGAAAAGGAAAACAACATCTGAAAGTCAGGTACACTGATTCTGGTTATCGTATACAAACGAGTGCGTTGTCATCCGTATATGCAAATGAGCCACGGCATTAAAACGACATTAAAATTAATTGAGTTTTCGGGTGGTTTTCTGCTTCGTGTCTGCAGTGAGAATAAAACATTTCCTGCTAGTAAATTCTTGGATATGGTTGCAAGACATCATTCAGATAATAAAGTCAGGTGGTGAGTCATCGTAAGACCAGAAATGGGTCGAAGTCAGGAGAAGGTAACCAGATGGTTGCATGTGAGTTGTTCCGTGGTTCAGAGACTGTGGAACCAACTCCAACAGTCACAACATCATTCTGGAGATACACTGAAGGAAGGCCATGAGCTACAACCGCAGTGGTGATCGATATCTCCGATTATATGCTCACCGAAACAGGAGAGTTACCCGAATCAACTCTGATCTGACCTTGTATCGGCTATAGGAAAATATTGGTATCTGCGTCTACTGTGTACAGAAGGTCTCCAAGGTGACCTGCATGCTAGGCAATCCAGGAGAACTTTTGAAATGAGTCAGGCTCCAAGTCAACTGGATCTAAGCCTGATTGAGATCGGTATTGTTTATAGACAAATTCCGATCTCCCCTACAAAGAGATATTAGAGCCAGGGACCCTATATCATCCCTCTGACATCCTTAAAAGAGACATAAATGGTGGGAAAGTGGGATGATTTTTAGAGGCATCTTTGGGTGGACGCACTGACCTGTATCTGCTTCCTCAAGGAACTATGAATGCTGTAACTTATAGCGACTAAGACCTGGAACTCTATGGACATCCGTAAGCTGGTATGGGGATATATTTTCCCTACAAGACGATAATACTCCTCCGCATCGAGTGAAGCTTATGGACCAATATCTTCAAAAAACTATCGTAAGTATTGAGTGGCCAGTCAAGTCTCCTGCCCTTAACTGTTGCTATTCTTAGCCCTCTCAGGACTTTAAGGGACTGGAGCAATTATTGTTATTACCAATTAAGCTCTTGGACACCCCCTTTAAACAGTATGAAACATCATTTTGCTGTGAGCGATGTTCACATTCTTTATTTAGGAGCAATCTCATTTTGACCTCTTGTTTTGGATCATTGTCTTTATGTATCCATTTGTTACTGAACTAAAATATTTCTTTACATTTTTCTAGGTATTTCTTTTTCATCTCATACTACTTTTCGCCAAATTGCATAAAACATTTTCCTGTCATGAGATTTCTCCATCAATACTGAGAATCTCAGTGCTCGGTGCTTTTCCTTCACTCTTCTTCTTCCTAGACATGAATGACCTTCTTTCATTAACAACCCTATCGATCAACCACTTTTATTCCATCTCCCTCTGTTCTCTTGGAACAGCCTTGCTCACGAAGTATTCACAAATACAACCTTCAAGAAAAATGTCCAATTTCTTATTTCTCAATCTTCACGTGCTTAAACATGATACTAATGTTCTTTTGAGTGCTTCGACATGTAACTCTTTTCTTTCTTTTGTTTTTGATCATTTTTTTATTTGTTTTGATTACAGTATAATCAAAACAAAACAAAAATGATGTGATAAAGACCAAACCGTGTACAATTGATTCCAAGAATCATTTTGACTTTGTCATTATTTCTTGGGCGCTCCTATACTTTTGACAATATAGTGTATTTTGTGAATTATCCCAGGAAAGGATAAATTCAATGTTTCAAACCTTACATTAAATTGATCACAACTTAACAGCTATCAAACCATTCTTTAAGCCTACAGCACAGAAGCATCGCCTGCATCGCAGACTGCAGAAGATGATGCGGGACTTTACATGTACATCGCCGCTAGAGACACCGTTCGCTTAAGTATGGGGGATAAGTCTTAATGCAGATATATTTTTCTGACGTTTATTCCTATTATTGCTGTATGTTCGAGCATTTGTGCCAATAATACATGCACAGGCAGAGAGTTAAAAGGACGTTCCCTCACCCTTTATTTCAATAAGCTGATTCAGTTCATAAATGGCCATCTTACGTGGACTCGATAGCTGAGTAAGCATCGCCATCCTTGGATGATCTGAAGGCTGCATCACTTTTATCCTGATTTTCCGCATTCCGAGCAACAGCCCTGACTATAATTCATCCTTCTTTCCATCGCACGTAGTTCTTATGGATGAAATGTATAAAATTACTGCATAAGGGCATCTCTCTCTCTCTCTCTCTCTCTCTCTCTCTCTCTCTCTCTCTTTCTTTGTGCGTTTATAAGAGCGACCATCTCCCCTGTGCGTTGCTGTTTTAAGTCCATTTTCTACTTTCATTCTTTCTTTTTTCATGCGCGCGCTTCCATACAGGATCCAAATACGTCTTTTATCTTCTGTTTCAAGAATACTAAATTTGCTGACTCAAAACTCACTTGAATTTGCATCTTTATTACCGCCCAGTGCTGTCGAAAGCAGAGGGGGGGAGGAGGAGGAGGAGTATGGTTGCATAGGTACGATCGTGGCACAGTCGACAAATAAATCGACCTTTCTTTTCCCCCCCCATCTCTCTGCACCCCACGTTACGTCTTATTGAAATCCAACCTAACTTCTGCATCGCATTTTTTTTTTTTTTTTTTTTTCATAAAGAGCAGTTTCTGGCGATATTAGAGAAAAGATGCTTACCTCTGTGGCCACCAGGGAGTCATCTGAATATCTGAGTTTGCAACGGCTGTCGCGAAATAGGAACGAGTGACGTCAGAGGCAGATGAAAGAGACTACTGTGAGTGTGTGTGTGTCCAGGAGTAATTAAAAGATGAACAAAGCCTGGAAACGTACAGAAACAAAGTGAATACACATTGAAATATTGTGGCTTATGAAAAGAGAAAGATAGAAAGATTTAAAGGAATACAAAGAAACAAAAATAGTATGTAGAAAGAGAGAGAGAGAATAAATGCCAAAGAAATAATTATATGATACGCCAGAAATTTACAGTAAAAGGATATATTAAAATATTCTTTCAAAAAAACTGAAAAGATAAATTAAAATGATTAAAAAATGGGGAAAGGTAAGCTTAGAAACTTGTAGAAACGAAAGAGAATTACAAAATAATGCGCAAATATAAAATAAAATAGAGAAAAATATTTGCGCTTCTAGCACTATAAAGTTTCCATTTGTGATCTCTTTGTGGAAAGTGTTAATAAGACGGTCGTCGTAAGTATGAGCGGTCGTAAATCAGTACGTCGTAAGTCGAGGACTGACTATTTTTAAAAGGTTAGCTGTCAAATAAGGTAATTCAGATTTGCCATACATTTTTATTATTAACTACGAATATATGAAATGATGTTATACCCTATTTATATTTCCTATCTTGGAATTTGTCGACCGAAGACGTTTTAATGTCTGCAGTTTAACCTAATCGAAAATAACTAAATAAATAAAATAAAAATAAACACGAAAAAAAAAAAACATACCGACTATTAAATAGCTCCTTATTCCTGTTGTATTAATTTTTAAATGATTCTATGTTCTCCATATAAATCACTATGAACCCCTTTAAAAGTATATACACTGGCGTCCAAAAGTTAAGGAGGAACTACATTTTTACAGTATATAAAACAAATTTATGACTACAGCCAAATGGAATATTTCCACCTTAAACTGCGATCTCTCTCAACATCGTACCATGCTTAGCAGCAAGTGATTCATGAGTTCTCCGGACAAACTGGCTCACTCCTTCAGAGCAAGGGTAAGCTTGTTTGTTTTCTGGGAGGGGATTCTTGAGCAGCAATGCGTCTCCCTTTGCGTCCCAACATGTTCTATGAGGCTGAGAGCTGGGGAACTGACTGCTCACTTGATTCGATGAGTATCCTCGGTGTTCAGAAGTATCTCCACTGCTCGTGTATGATGCACTGTGGCATTGTCATCCATAAAATTGAATTCTTCGCCTACAGCACCACGGAACAATCGAACATGACGTTGAAGGACTTCGTTGCCATATCGTTTTCACCAGTCATAGTCCCTTTTTTTCAGCATTTGAAGCTCAGCGAGTCCATTAAGCACTGCTGTATCTATCCATTTCAAGAACATTCCCGCAATGGAAAGCCTTCCCTCCAGATTACGTGTGCGTAGTCAGAGGAAACGACTCTCATCTGTATAGAATACATTAGCCCATTGGTGTCTTGTCCACTTTTTTATGGATAAGAAATCACTGAAAACCTGCTCTACGATGAACGGTGGATGAAGGGATGCAGACTATAGACCTTCGGGCTTATAGGCCAACTTGTCGCGGACGTGTTGCCTTGGTGTGTCGATTATGTTAACCAAAAAACCGTCTTCATGCTCAGTGGTAGAGCGAGGGCGAGCTCTTAGCAAATTCTGGAACACATTCGATTGATTTGAAACTCTGTCCCGAGACTGGATTCAACGCTATGTGAGATTGCAAACTCTCTGGGGATATCAGTAATTCTGTGGCCTCCTTCAAGCTTTCCAATAATCCTCCCTTCGTGAACTCATCTAGATGATGTCTTTGATACATCACAAGACATCCAAGTTTGTAACTTTATTCCTTCATGAAAAGGGCTTCCTTCAAACACAAATGACTTAGCCCATCCTTTTGTCTTTTATCCCGTTGAATGCTACCACGTGATCCCTTTGCGCGCGAATCGAAAATCTGAATGGGTATCGCTTTCTACTGGACATTGTCAGTAATACAAAATTGCCACAAACTGATTTTCGTCTGAATTTGCAGTTGGTTCTAATCTTTAAGAATAGTGTTTGTCTTTAGGTTTTGGACATCAGTGTACATAAGGAGGTAAACAGAGAGAGAGAGAGAGAGAGAGAGAGAGAGGAGAAAAAAGATTGGGATAACAATAGAAAATAAACGAACAAAGGGGAAAATATGTCTCGTGTGCAGGAAAAAGACCCCGGATGGTGCACACCTAATTAAGGGACGCTAAGCAGATAAAACAGAGCTACGGGGGGGGTGCTAAAGGACACAAAGCGGAGGAAAACCAAGTTCGTTAGTCGCAGCATCTCTCTTTCTTTTGCTATTCGTAATAAGATTCATTTGCTGCAACGTGACAGACGTCTCTGTCACAGCTTGTTACCCAGGGTGTCTACTGCACCGTTTCTTTTGCTTTTGCTTCGCGAATCAGCGAGCAGGAGGGATTACTGCTAAAAAAAAATATAGCGATAATTCAAAAATGCGACAATATCCTGTCACTCTTTCAGTTTCTGTTGTCAGCACGCACACTGAGCGGTTCGTTTTTGTAATGCAATATCCATCGCCTCTATGTAATAGTGATATCGAAATGATATCCGATTCATAATAGGTTAGGCATATGAAATTTGGATAAATCACTTGATAGAACAATCTAAATATTCAAAAAAGTTTGTAAAATTATTCTAATGACAATTTAGACTCTAAGATTTTCCTAATAGTTTTATACAGTTGTCGAAACATAATTTACACCGAAAGATTTGGTTTAAAATTTTGAAGATACGCTAAATTTTCATCTAAGGGTTTCCTTAATAATTTTGTAAACTTATATAAAAATAACTTATATCCTAAGATATTCCCCAAAGAGAATTTATCTCCTAAGAGTTTCGCCAAACAGAAATTACATCCTAAAAATTTTTTCCCAAAGAGGTTATGAGTTCCCCAACAGAATTTAGCTCCCATGAGTTTCCCCAAAGAGAATTTACATTCTATGAGTTTACTCGAATTTAAATTTACATCTTTTGAATTTTCCCAAAGAAAATTTACAATCTAAGGATTTCTCCCAAAATAATTTATATCCTATTAGTTTCTCCAAAGAGAATTTACATCCTATGAGTTTCCCCAAAGGATTTTATATTCTGTGAATTTCTCCCAAATAGAATTTACATCTTATGAGCTTACCCAAACAGAATTTAAATCCCAAAATTTCCCCAAAGAGAATTTTTTCCTTTAAGTTTCCCCAAAAAGGATTTACATTATAAGAATTTTCAAAAAGAGAATTTCGATCCTACGAATTTCTATCAAAGAGAATTTACATTTTATAAGTTCCCCAAAGAGATTTTAGATCCTATGAGTTTCCCAAAAGTATTTTATATTCTGTGAATTTCTCCCAACGAGAATTTGCATCTTATGTTTACCCAAACAGAGTTTAGATCATAAAATTTCCCTAAAGAGAATTTATATCCTTTGAGTTTCCCCCAAAAGTATTAACATCCTAAGAATTTTCAAAAAGAGAATTAAGATTCCTACGAGTTTCTCTCAAAGAGAATTTACATCTTATAAGTTTCCTCAAAAAGGATTTACATCCTAAGAATTTTCAAAACGCGAATTTGTATCCTATGAGTTTCCTTAAATTGTTTTAAAATTTTTCCTAAAAGATTTATATCCTGCTGAAGGACAACAAGGTTTTTCTTAATGATTTCCTAAAGATAATTTATATCCTATGAGTTTCTATAAAGAGAATTTATATCCTAAGTATTTGCTTAATTAAATTATTTCACAATTTTCTCTAAAGATAATTTGTATCATCTTAAAGCTTCCCTAAAGATAGTTTACATCATAAAAGGTTTCCTAAAGATAGTTGACATCCTAAGAGTTTTCCTAAGGATAATGTACATCCTAAATTTCCCTAAAATCCCTTTAATTTAAAATTTTGTCTAACTTTTCTTTCTTAAGTTTATTATTTATAATTTTAGGCAGTCATAGCCATTGGATCTCAATGCTAGAAGCTGGTAATATATTAATATGTAATTTCCAACTAACTATATCGTCCCTATGAACATCAATATTGTTCACATTGACTGTATCGCTAGTGGTTTCTCTTAGGCACACATTCCGGGCATTGATTCCGGATAGTGGTAGACAACCCGCTCTATCGAGGTGATGATGGATGATCAAGGAAGATTCCATTGAAATTCTGCCTAAAGGGGGGGGAAAGGCAATGGTATTTCATTAGTGATATTTGCGCAATCATTTCCTAAATACAAGCACAAAAAGTAGACTCCTTTCAATAACAACAGAATGTGATACGCTATCATAAAAGGATTGAGTATACTTTTATGTATACTTAAAAGAAGTATACGATTTAGTATACATAAAAGGATTAAGTATACTGCCTCGTCAAAAGTTTCCGAAACCATTGCTTGTAAAGCAACACCAAAAGTGATCCAATAATTTTGCACAGGCAGTGTATACATAAACCCAAAACACTTTGAATAAAAGGAAACTTACAAAAGTATGAAAGTTTAACAGATATTTCATAAAGAAATTGGAATCTTCATGGCAAACTTTGCAATCTTTAAAGTATCTCTGTTTTCCAAAAGACATGTAAACTTCTATCTTTTTTTTTTTTTGCAGAAGTTAGTGAAGAGCACGTCTGCGAGAATGTGCGTTACACATAAATAATTCCATTTGTTGCCTGTCCAATGCTTCAGCGTTTTTCCATGCGCGCGCCCAGTGCACGCATGATGACAACTCAATTGTTATTCTATTGCTGCGCTTGTCAGACAATGGTCTGAGTGGTCGCGTGCGTGAGACTGTGAGATGAATGAAATCAACAACAACAAAAAAGAAAGAAACTAGACAAACAAAAAAAAAAAAATTGTTTCACGCGCAGATGTTGTTGGTGGTGTAAATGACATTTTAAAAAACATGCACAGTTTCATTTATTCATAATTTTTGAAATGTAAACGGATATTTCTAGCAAAAGTTGTTATTGTTTTTAGAAAAGTTTCGCACACTGGAGCAGACAGCTTATGTAAATTGTGTTTGCCTATTGTCTCCCAGATAAATATTTATCTTTTTATCTAGTTTGAAGGAAATATAATACGGTTGAAAGTACACGTATCACTTGCATTGTATTAGCACTACAAAAAAATTGAATAATCGATATTTGATAAGTTATTTTTTGATGGATTTATTAATTAATTGATTTTTTTCAAAAATGATCGTAAAAAATGATTTTTAATTTTACATGAATTGACCATTAAAATTAAACCACTTTACGAACTTTCGTTTTTAGATTTTTCATAATTAAATTTGGAGATGTTTAAAATTTTAGATGAAATGAAATTAAAAAAATTAATAAACAGTTTCCAACTTCAAACTACTTAGTATTACTTTTACATATTTTAAATATTTTCAAAATACAATTTGATTTTAAAATGAAATTTTAAAATCAAATTGTTTGAAATTTTTGAAATTTTAAAAAATCGAAAAATACGAAAATTTGTATTCATACATAAATTATGTCCAGTAAATATAATTTAAAAAATTAATTGAATTAAAATGCAAATTTTAAATTTTTAAGTTAAAATTAAAATTTAAAATTTAAAACCTCAAATTAAAATTGAAAATGTAAAAATTCAAATTTAATTTTTTAATTTTAAATTGCAACTTAAAAATTAAAATGAATAAAATGTTAAAATTAAAATTTTAAATTAATAACTAAATTAATGTAATTTTAAAATTAAAATTAAAAATTAAAATTAAAAATTATTTTGATTAAAATCAAAATTAAATATTGATTTTAATTTACAAATTAAATTTAAAATTTAAAATTTAAAATTTTTAAATTAAAAATGAAAATTTAAATTTTTAAATTAAAAATTAAAATTTAAAATTTTTAAATTAAAAATTAAAATTTAAAATTTTTAAATTAAAAATTAAAATTTTAACGATTCAAACACTGGATAATAAAGTGGCAGGGTGTTACATCCCACAAAGCAGGCAAACTAGCCAGACAAACTCACGCAATTTACAGACAAATTAGTCAATGTAGATAAGATGAAGATTATCCACCTTATCATAAGCAGTAATTAGGTTTCTCTTCAACCAAGTTACTTGGTTGTGAATATGGGATTGGACGTTTTTTGTTTCCATTTGTTATTCCTAATATAAACGCAAATTTTCATTGCACTTCTAGAAATGAATTATTACACCCACTACAGAATATATCATTTTGCATTTGCAGTTCTCCATAAACAGGAACAATTCTGATTTGTTATTTTTTTTCTCCTGTCTAGCACATATGCTAGACAAGTTGGCTAGACATAGCTAACTGCTCAAGGACCACCTCACAAAGAAACCCGCCATGTCTCTTATATAGAGGAAATTTAGGAATGCGACTGCCAATCCCTATCCTTTTCAATTCCCTGCACATAGTTCGGGGAGATATAGATCGGAAACAGCCTTCATTAAATGTTTTGGTCAATTGCTGCACACAAAAAGTTCTGTTTGTCTGTACGAGCCCTCACGAACGACGGCGATCTCGTCTCTGACTGACTGACCACAGTTATGCCTCTTAGACAAAAAAAAAGCGGGTTATTTTTCCACTGATTAAACACCCGGGATATTTCACCTTTTTCGAAACTAGTCATCTCTGCTGTGTTCAAAATCGTGGATCCAGCCAGATGGGCATCCCCAAATAAACCCTTTATCGAACTCCGAAAGATCCTTTGTTTTTCCCATTGTGATCAAACCATTTAAGATTGCTGACTCAGCAACATTCTTAAATAGTTGCCTAGATCATGTGGTGACGCACTTGACCAAGTATTTTACATATACACTGTGTGAGTGACGTTTACGTACATCTGCATATAGACTTCTAATTCAGTGACTGGTATTGTGTAGGGGGGAAAAAATCGGCAATCTGTTCAACGACTTTTCATACACCTCTCAATACAGCGTTAGAACCATGTAAACTTTGAAAGAGAGAAAGAGAGAGAAAATGCAAAAGTATAAGCTCAGACATTATTTTATTCTGAAGCAGGCGGTAAAAAAATATAAACTTGAAAACAAATGGAAGGATGTAAACAAAGCAAGAATAAATGGACTGATTGAATTCAAGATGATGTTTGATTAATCAATGAGAGCGAGCAAGGTGGAGAATTCGGAGTCGTCTAAAGCGAAAAACGGGAATAAAGAGAAAACTAATGCATCCGTCAGTATTACAATTGTCTTCTTGGTTCGAAATTTCACTGCTGGTTGAGCCAATAGAGCCGAATAGAGAACAAACTCGACTTTATTATGTGTACTAAAAGACAGTTTAGAAAGGAAAGGATAAAAGAGAAGAAAAGGGCAAAAAGACATCCAGAAAAGATCCCTTGGATGGTGTTGATCAAGAAAAACCCATTTTCGAAGTAAGTACCAAAATACTTGCAATAAATAAGGACTACAAGTGCAGTGGAGTGCTGGGGCAAAACAAACAGAAAACAAGATGAAATAAATGGAGCTAAAAATCGCCTCAGAGAGAAATCCAGTCTGAAAGGACAGAAAGAAAAACAAAAAAAAAGTACGTCCATTTTATTGTTTTAAAAAACATTCGATATTGAACATCATAAAGCATAAAATGGACTTAATAGAACTCTTTATCCTAAAGTATAAAATGAACGACCGGCTGGTGATTCAAATGATAAATTAGAACGATTAATACAAGTATCATTTAGTGATCCAAACAACAGAAACTAAAATATAAAAAAATGAGCGATAGATGGTGATTTGAACAACTTTTTATACGAGGTATTAATAGACTAATTGAAGTCCTAAACAATAAGACTGTTTATACTAACTGAAAACGCATACATAATTTAAAAATACTTTTTTCTGCTTAACTCGAATTTCTGTCATATCTAAATAAGTAACGAATTGCATCCTTAATTGATATCGTTAATACACACAGAAAAAAAAAAAGAAAAAGATTATAGCAAACTACTATCGAATAACCGTCGCTAGTGAAATGCCTTAATCTCCTGTTACTACTCCCACACACTCTCTGTTCCCACATTATAATATCGGATTAATTTCCTTTCGTTCTAGTTTCAAATTGCAAACCAATCCTTTGTCTTTTATAATCCGATTACTTGTGAAAGAATTAGATAGCTTTTATAAGAAGGGGGGAAAAACACAAAGATAAGAGACAAATATAGTTTTACGTATAATGCGATGTTTAAATATTAAAATTGTTAATCGGTAGATTAATTTATCTTTTAAGCATGCTAAAGAGGGAAAAACCATGATCCCATTCTTTACTTTCACCCCGCTACAAATAAAAGACTTTTTATAGACTTTTATAAAAGCATTGTACTATGATAAAAAAAAGGCTTAACTTTTATTACTATCTTCAAATGGTTTGTGGGATTTATCACAAAGAAAAAACAAACAAAAGTGATGTAGGCATAATAAATCCATTGCGTTGTGATATCGGTTACCTCATATTGGGAAAACAGTTTTGTAATTCGGGCTTATGGACCAGCAAAGTGACCTACTTTGTAGAGACTGTATTATCCAAATGTAGGTCAGAAAACATGTATTCTCTCTAACCAAGAAGTTGAAATATGTGCAGCGTTAGATACTCAATTGAATAGCTTGTTTCCGAACAAATAAAAAGACAATTAATAGACAAGATATCTAATCATATACGAAGGCATGTTTAATAAAGGAGAGTTATTGAAGAAAAAAAGTGGGGCGAAAAAATCGAAAAGGGTTTGTTAGATCATTTTTATTTTTCCAAAGACGTCAACAAAGGATAGCTTACGTGTAACAAGATATAAGAGGATTTGCAACAAGGTCTAAATTAAGAAGTTCTTACAACGCTCCGTCTATTCTTTTTTTTTTTTTTTTTCGTGTTCTTACAATTGTGGGGAATTCTGGGCGTCTTAGAAAATAAAGAACAAACAAAAGTAGAATTGTATGTGAAGATTTTTTTTTCACGTAATTCTTTCCTAAACCTAGCCAGGTATTAAAAGAAAAAGTTTTGATCTTTGTTCTGTCACGCTGGCTGCATAGTTTTCGAAAGCATGCAAATGGACAAACAAAGAGACAGTAGAATGTGGAAAATTGTTTTCGTATGAATACAAGGATGGAATTTTGTATTAATATTCATTGAGGGCGCTGCTGTAGTTTTTAAAGCAGAGGAAATATGACAGTGGCATGCAAGACAGGTTTTGTTTTTTTTATAACAAAATATTCCGAAAGAATTAAAAAAAAAAAGACAATTTTATTCGTTCTTATTATAAATGGTAGGAAAATGGTTTTAAAACAAATAAATTTCCGTCAAAAGCAGGAAGTGGTTGAATAAGGCTGCGCAGTAAGATGCGCAGTAGTCACAACTCGACGTAGGTGAAAAATTGTAGTCTTATCTAGCAAACAGCGGTTAGAAAATAAAAAATACATTACCACCTAATGAGTAGCAAATATGCTGAAAGAAACAAATAAACAGTAAAAAGCATTAAATGATAATAAATTGTCCCGATGTTGTTATTTTATTTTTCTATTTCCTTTTTTGTATTTAACAGCAGATTTTTAATTAAATTTCTCCTAACGAAAGTGCGAAAGATCTTTCCCGGAATCTTGTGTTTCTTCTTGTTCGCTAATATCTATTCTCGTTTTCTTAAGTAGTGAGCTACGGAGTCTCATTAAAAATTCCATTATTCAAGCGTGTCTGTTAGCCTTAATTTCATTTTTCATTCACTTCGGTACTCGAAAAGTCGCGTGAATATTTTCTCTCTATTCAATCTTTCCTGATTTCAAGACTGCGTTGTAATTTGGGTTTTTCACTCTTTCCTAATGATACTGATTAAAGTAAGGAGGAGATTTGCAACAATGGACAACGCGATACTTCATTGTTGTCTAAAAATCCAATCATGTACTCGTTAGCTTGTCTTCAATTATGTGAAAAGCACCTTTGATCACGAGATGATGAGAGCTTTGGGAAAGATTCGGCTGCATCAGTTTCAGTAACACCTAGTACTTAAAAAGTAGTCACGCACATGCGCAGTAAATCTTAAGCCCAAATGGGTTCTAAATACGAGAAATAAAATCGCTTTTGGATCAACCATCGTATATAGAAATACAGAGAAGACGAAAAATCAAAGCATTCTGGGAAATAATCATAAAAGTGAAAAGAACGCATAGATATGTAACAAACAACCAATAACAACTTTGCGTGGTCGGATAACTGGCCGAGGTGATTTGGTGACACCTACTACTTCCTACCGAATTCGCTTTTGGAATCTTTACGTAGGTGGTGTGAAAGGTGCTACAAAATACCCCGCTAGATGTCGCCACCTGTTATTGTTAACATATCAGCCTCAGATGCAAATGCTTTTGATAGCATCATCAAAATTTCTGAACAATTATTCTATATATCTTTAGATGTTTTTTCTACGTGTGTGTGTGTGTGTGTGCGTGCGTGCGCGCACGCATAATAATGACGCACAAAGTATGATATTTAACTCCTCTGCAGAGTCCCTTTTCTTTCGCGTGTACATGTAATCCGCCCTTAATTGGAGATCGGAATCGAAGTCGTCTATTGATATAGAGGTCGCCACTGTCGTACCATCGAGGGGAGGTACAAATGAAAACGCTCTGACGTACACTTGCAACGCTATTTTGCAATTCCCGAATGTATGTTTAGAGGCGATTTCGAAGAGAAAGAGGTTGGACGACGCTCTCTGAATGTTGATAGTTCTCTCGGTTTGTGTGTGTGTGTGCGTGCGTGCACTGGCTAACGGCCAACAAATACCTAAGAACCGAAACACTCGAATTCAATAAGGCAGAATAAAAAGGTTTTAAGCAAGTGCTTCGAGAAGTAAAATGTTGTTCAAGTCTTGAGTTTTAAATAAAGAAAGAAAAAAAAAATGAAGTAAGTACCGGCATTGGTTTAAACTGTAATTGTAAACAAATAAGAAAAACCTTATAAAGAGAGAAAACAGTCTAAAGAAAACAGGAAAGAAAATCATGAAAAAATAAAGAACGAAAACTATAATTAAACAGATATTTAAATATAAAGATTAATAGCAAAGCATTTCAACGAGTGTAAGTACATCCATCTGCAGATAGATGTCGCTTTTACCACTTTCTTTTAAAAAAATGTAAAAGTAGTAATTATTTTGTACAAAAAAAAGTAAAGTGATTATTATTAAAAAAATTATTAAATGAATATTATTGATTAAATGAATATTTAATGAATATTATTAAAGTGATTATATATTAAAATTCCTTGGTGAGTATCGATGACAGATAATACTATTTTAGGATCAGTAATCTCAATACTTTCAGTAGCATCCTTGGCCAGAATAATTAGATAACGCTCTTTCCATTGACTGTAAATAATATTTAATTTTTCTGCCTAAATATGTATAATTTAAAGTAGTATTTTATCGTTGACAATACCTGTACAATAGAGGAATAGAATCCCTTTTTTTTAACTTCATAAACCAAGCTTAAAATGTTGCGAGCATTTAAATTTATGTCAAAACATTTCATTGTTGTTTTTCCCCTGTAAAGGTCTCTTTACCGTATGGCTTAGGAGTGATGCAGGATATATTCTTTTCATATAGTAAGTAATGGAAAATAACTAATAAACGTAATGAGACTATTAAATTATTTATTATCTCTTTTATTCTTTTATTTTCAATTTGTAGTACATTTTTATCACAAAAAAAATCGTAACCATAACAAATTTAGAGGATTTAAGAACCACCAAGCGGATATTTTGTGAATTCACTTTATCATTTATTCTTTTATTATATTTACGGCTATTTTGCCTGCTTCTGTTTAGGAGTGCCCCTGTTTAAATGTCATTGGCTTTTTACTCACGGATTCTGTGTGTGGGGGGGGGGTAGGCAATGTGGGAGAATTAAATAGAAATGGGAAAAACCCGGGGGGGGGGGTTTGAATAATATATATATATATATACATATATATTATATTATTAGGGATGGGCGGAGCGTTTTTTTTTTATATTTATATAGGGTGGGAAAGGGTGAAGGGGTTGAAAACAGCAACTGATTTTTAGAGGGGGTGGTTGACGGGGTGCGGTCCGTTTCGACTATGCTTGGTCGTCATCTGAACACATGGAGGAAGTGGATGCTATGTCAGGTCGGGTAGGTGCTTCTGCTTTTGAAGTGTTTGTGTTACCGCCTATATTGGTCGGGGTTGTGACCTCAATTTTATGTTGTGAAGCTTCGAAACCTCGGAGATTATGTAGGGCCTGTGGACGTTGATAGAGTTCGCATCACATTTTATGGCTATTGTTTCCGATATTCTAAGCATTGTTTCATTGTCTTGTCTGTCTACTACGATGGCCTTGTCGATCTGCGGGGTATGTTTTTGTTCAAGGGCGTGAACCGCTATTTCCGTTTTTCCTGGACTTTGAATTCGATTTTTCTTTTTGATGTTGCGTTTTTTAGTGTTTAAATGTTCTGGAATAGGGATGTTACAATCGCGGAAGTGTTATTTTAGTCTTTCCCATAAAGATCTGATGGTGGAACCCGTGTAGGCGATGTGTGAGATTTAGTGGGTTTTAGGAGATTTGCCAATTTTTGGTTTGTGGTGAATACCAGTTTGTAGTCAGTATGTTTGAAGATGTGTTTGTAGGCTTTGTATGTGTTCTGGGTGTATGGTAGTTTGATAATTTTTTGTCAGATGACCGACTTTTTAACGGAATATGGATGATATGAGTGGAAATGGAGGTAGTTTCCGATATGCGAGGGTTTGTGGTATACTTTCGTGGCGATTTTGTTGTAAGTTCTGATTAATGTCAAGTTTAAGAAATTGATGGATTTGTTCTGATCGGTTTCCATGGTGAATTTTTGTCTGTTGCTGTAACTGTTTAGGGAAACTTTTAAGGTGGTGATGTGTGTAGGATTTCCAATGCACAGAATATCGTCCACGTATCTGCCATAAAAGGTGATGCCGGGGGGGGGGAGTAGGAGTGATTCTATGTGTGCTAGGAATAATTCCGCTAGTTGTCCGCTGATGTTTTGGCCCATGGGGAGTCCGAAGATTTGAATGTACATGTTGGTGTTGAACTTGAAGAAGTTTGCTGAGATTATTAGTTTTATTAAGTTAATAATGTCATTGGGCGTTAGTTTAGTACGAAAGTGCAAGGTATGGTCTCCTGTGAGTAGTGTGTGTACGATGTCTCAAGTTCTGGGGACGTCCACGTTGGTGTATAAAGAGGCCACATCCAAAGAAGTGAGGATGTCTTCCTGGGATAGGGTTAGGTTTTTTATTTTTTTGAAAAGGTCGTCCGTGTTTTTTATCATGAAGTTAGACGTTGTAATTAATGGTTTGAGAAGTTTCGCAACGAATTTTGATAAAGGTGCCATGGTGGTGTTTTTGTAGGAGACTATTGGCCTCAGCGGGTACCCGTCTTTGGGGGGTTTTATTTGTCCGAACATACAAGGGGTGCGTGTGGTGCGGGGGGGTGTATTTTTCATTGTGGTTTTGTCTATTTTGTTTTCAATTTTTAGGGTGTGTAGGGTGCTGTTGATTTGTTTAATGAGGTCGGGGGTGGGGTCAATTTGGTTTTTTGGCAGGTGTGTTGGTCAGTTAAGATAGCTGTGAGCTTTATTGATGTTCGGGTTCCTTTTTAGGGATAATAGGGCTTTTTGTAAGTTGGGGGTGATGTTTGGTTTGATTATTATTTTACTGTTTATGATGTTGTTAATTTTGTGGAATATTGTTTCTTTGTTAGGGTCATACTCTAATTTCGCTTGGATTTCGGTAATGATGTCTCTGTTTTGTATGTATTTTGGGGATACGCCAATGTTTAGTTCTTTGCTCAAGGATGGTGATTTCGTCGGGTGTGAGGTTGTGGTTCGATAGATTGATGGTGGAATTGATTTTTGCGGGCAGTAATATCCGAAGGGTTGGAAGCAGCGGGATTGGTGTACTGGGTGTTTGTTAGTGCGTACCATTTCTTTGCGTGTCGAGCTTCTATTAATAGCGTGTAGTCGTTGATGTGAGATGCAGTAATATCCCAAAAGACTGCCCATTCGTTTGGGGTCAGTAGCGTTTTCAATCTGTTTTTTGTTTTGTGAATGTATGAATATTCTTGTTGCTTCTTTTTAAATCTGTTGTTTATGGCTTGTTTTATGAGAGCATGGGATGCCCGGTAGCAAATTTTTTTGTTCCCGCGAATCGTGATGTTGCCGCGAATTTTGGTGTGATGTTGTGATCGAGGCATTTTTTGAGGAAAGTGATGTGTATTTTTTGTGCGGTGTATGTTAGGATGGTTTTTTGGTACGTACCTTTTGTAATGTTTATGCACTCATTGAATGTGTGATGTGCAACCATGACATATGCTTGTGTTGATATGTACGTTAAGTGAATGCTATTTTTAAAGGTGTTTTTGTGATCCGGGGGGGGGGGGTTGGTGAGGAGGTTATGAGTAGAGAGCCAATTTATTCTTGGTTTTAAAATAAAACAAAATATTTGGGATACTAAAGTAGAATTATATAGAAGATATCTTTCTCTGAGTCTCACGAAAATTTGCCGAGAATAAAATCCAAAGGAAGAGATAAATATCGACGTGATTCTACTAGATCGGGCGCGAGAACTGCATCAAGGAACAGAAGGAGCAAAGTGGGAGGGTAAGGGAGTAATAGAAGATTTAAAGAGCGCCACTGAGATAGAATAGCTGCTCTGAAGTCAGCAAAATGAAGCGTCTGCTGAATCGTGGCCACCCTATTTTCAGTTCTCGCGTATTATCGTTGCTCCGCTCCTATAGAGGCGTTAAGGTCATCGGAGAGATCAAAGTGCTTCGCAAAGGCGCAGCATCTTCGTCGATGTGTAGGTGAGTGAGTGAGTGGGCTGGATGATCTCTATTGCCAAGGCAAAAGTTGAAATATATATATACCACTTAATGGACCTAAAAATTATTCAAACTGTCAAATGGAGATGCTATCTGATAAAAAGATAATTAACCCCCTATTATTGTACAATATAAGTCACTTGAATTTCCATTCTACAATTGGACGTTTAAAAATTAAAACTAATTACGTACATAATTTAAAAACATTCAATTAAATTAATTCCTTTAAATTAATTCAGTAATTTATTATTCAATATTCTAACTGAGTCCGATAGATTTAGCAATTAACAATATTCAAACCACAACTGAAATTTCATTGAAAGGGATGGTGGTGCTCCCTAAATTGTTTTCTGAATTAATGAAATAAGCTGTAATGAAGATAGTCGCACGATGTGCAGTAGGCTCTGATCCTTGAAAACAGTTGTTCTACATAAAGTAGATGGTGGCGCCATCTGAGGTATTTTCGGATATTAAAATTATTAAAGAAATGAAGGTAGCACAGTTTTAATTTCTATAAGCCATTATTAAAGAATTTAAGTTAGCACAGTTTTAATTTCTATGCCTTTCTTAGGCTGGTTCACGAGTTAGTCGGTCTTTCGCGCGAGGAAAAATAGGGCTTCATTCTAGAGACTTCGATTTTAAACCCCACAGCTAAAAACTCAATCATATGCTATAATTATTTCAAAATATTATTAATATATATCTGTTTGGAATTAGGGCAACGAGATGATGGCATCTTTCTGCTGTAATCTCTCCCTTGAAAGTCTTGATTCATTGATAGCCTCGAGCTCAACTATCAGTGATTGCGGAAGGGTAGAAAATAGGCTATCGATTTTCAAAAAGTTACGACTAAATGAGCTTCGCCCAATCCTTCAAGGAATAGAAGGCATTAGGCATTGTACGATTGTTTATTTTTTTATCTTAAGATTTACATTAACATATTAGTTGCTTCTGTATAATTTGTTCCGCATATGCCGAAGAAATAAAACAATTTTTCCAATTTTTAAATGAAAAAAGTTCTCGATGCAAAAGAAATAAAACACTATATTCCTTTACTATTGATCGAATAATTCCGGTACTTGTTGGAAAAAACCTACAAAAAGTACCTTTAGTTGGTGACTAGAGGCAAAACCCATAAATCATTGTTCTTCTGACGGTCTACTGTTTTATTTCTTCTGGACAGGTTTTAAACCGGGCAAATCGACGAAATATACAGTATAGTTCGTATTATTTTCAGGGTTTATGAACGCGATATGGTGACATTTCTCCATGCAATCTCTCTCCAAAATCTTCATCGAATGTTACTGATGACAATTTCTCTTCGAAATCATCGGTAGCCATGAGCTCAACTATCAGCGAGATAGCTCAAGGTGGTGTCCAGTTTCGTTTACGATTTCCCAAAGTTAGGACTAAAATATTTCAATTATTTTATTAGAAATAAAATGGTTACAGACTTTATTTATTTATCTATTTAAAAATGAAACAACAGAAGTATTTTCCGATTTTTAAAAGCATTTTATTCATAAATAACTCTATAAAAGAAACAGTGCTGTTATCCAGGCCCTCCTATAACATTTTCCCGGCTCGGAGAAAGAACAAAAATGGAGGCTCACGTACCATATTTCTAAATACCATATATCTAAATTATAAATCAAGCTAACAAACTGTTAAATAAGTTCTAGCATCCTATTCTGACAAATATACTTTCATAACTACAAAAATAGAAAAATGTGTGTAAAGGTTTTTATATAACTGAAAGTCTACAAAATATTAAAAATAACTGAACTTAATTCTTACTGCGCATGTCTGGGTGTTCTGCTGATGGGCTGACGATTTGGTTAAGTAATAAATTAAAGCTATATATAGGCACTAGAAGACACCCTTAATAATACGCGCGAGCGGGTGTGTGTGTGTGTGTGTGTGTGTGTGTGTGTGTGTGTGTGTGTGTGTGTGTGTGTGTGTGTGTGTGTGTGTGTGTGTGTGTGTGTGTGTGTGTGTGTGTGTGTGTGTGCAGAGCTAAGAATAATATAGAATTTTATTGTTAGAGACATAATGTTACTGTAATAATGAAAACAACGATGCCTAAATAATAAAAAAAAACCTGTATAGCCCTTCCATTGTTAGACTTTTAAGCACACAACTAAAGATAGCATAGCGAATTGTTTGAATGGAACAACACAACGAGAAGATTTCAGATAATCGATCACCTGTTAAAGATCTAGTGGTATGTTTCAATTTCAAGTATGGGGCTCGAGTGGTGGGTTCTGTATTGGATAAGCCATCACTGATCATCCTATGAACGAATAAAAAAAAAAAAGTCCTTCTGTTTTGTGCTGCCTGAGGCAGTTGAGCAAGAAGTTGCCATGTATCCTTATGATATTGATTGGATTGTAGAGACGGTGCACTCTACAATTCCGCATCGCTTGTCTGATACATACACACACAACAAAACAAAATAGACAACAGTCTTGGATATATTTTTAGGATTACAAGACCTGTTGAATCGTTGGAATTTTTTTTTTCTCCTGTTCACAACTATATAGAAAACATCGAGAATATACCGATGATGTTCTTATTATGTAGTTTATTTTCTTCTTCTTTTTTTTCTTCTGTTTAATAACTATTAGAGAGTAGATACGTCCTTCTGCAGAACTGAATAGTTTTAGTTCTCCTTTCTGGGCACAGATGGCGCCTGCTACAAATAATTCGAATATCTATTCTGTTCTCGTCTTTTTTTTTTTTTTTTTGTCACTTTTGTCTTCATCCTTTTTCGCGTGACATTTATGTATCTTAGCATCTCAGGCATAGCTGGTTTCTTTACACAAATACGCTCCATAGCACGCCTCCTCCATTTCGCTGACCTTTCTAACCCACCCCTCTGTTCGTGCTGTTAAGCCATATGACAGATGGGTATCCTATAAGACGTGGTAGAGTTTTCTCTCGTGCCGCACGGTAGACAGAAATAAATATTATTGATACATGGGCATTACTATGCACCTAACTTTACCCATCACCGCCTGGAGCGCTGCAAGTGATATCGTGTCGTTGTTAAGATAATTCAATGACAGAAAAAAAGTGCTCCTGCTGAGATGGGGTGCCGAGAGGAATTTCGGTACTATAGATGTGGCTAACTTACGTATTCTGATGGCATCCGGGTCCCATGACATATGTTTAGTAGAAAACTTGTCAACATTTATAGAGCTCAATGTCATTTTTTTTCCTTTCCTACCGAGCAAGTCACCGTAATTCAGGATTAAAAGTATGCGAACACAGGAACTTGCTACTCTTACAAGCAGTTGGATTTTATACATAATTAAAACAAACTCGGAAGTTTTACATTTCAAAATTTATGAAATAAATAAAAAAAAGTAATGAAGACGCCTCGTGAATTATTTTGACATATTTCAGTCTTATTAATGACAAGAAATCAACATAAAAGATATGGTGGCGCCACCTGAATTATTTTGAAAGCGTTGAGGATTATTACTAATGAAATCAACATAAAGATGATGGTGGCGCCACCTGAATTAGTTTGTAATCGTTGAGGATTATTAATGAAATCAACATAAAGGAGATGGTGGAGCCACCTGAATTATTTTGTAATAGTTGAGGATTATTAATGAAATCAACATAAAGGAGATGGTGGAGCCACCTGAATTATTTTGTAATAGTTGAGGATTATTATTAATTAAATCAACATAAAGGTGATGGTGGCGCCACCTGAATTAGTTTGTAATCGTTGAGGATTATCATTAATGAAATCAACATAAAGGAGATGGTGGCGCCACCTGAATTATTTTGTAATCGTTGAGGATTATTATTAATTAAATCAACTTAAAAACAGCTTATGACGCCACCTGAATTACGATTTGAACACTACTGTTCAGCTATCAAATATTAAAAATGATAATCACGCCATCTGAATTTTTTCATGATGTTGAAAACATATTTATTAGCATTAAAATCCGATTCTCAAGCTATTTGATCTCTGTTCGTATGAATTTCAGATAACAAAGTTTTCAGTTTATTTTATAAATAAATAAAATACGTTTATTTAAATGTATATTTTTGCATCGAACAATGATTAAAACAAAGAACAAAATTCATAAGTAACTTTTAGATATAGAAAACAATTAAGTCGTTTATTTTTCATATATGCGATCTATTTGCAGATATGAAAGAAAATTCTATCAGCTGACAGAAAACCCACAACGGAAGCGTTTCAAATATATCAGGTAGAGGAAAGAGACGGCGGATGAAAGAAGAGATAAAGAAAGTGGAGAAAGAGAGAAAGGATTAGCCTAAGAGATAACATCACCACTGTTAGGGGGATGGGGAACCATTAAAGTGGCAGCGAATGTGACTAATTATTCCCTAATTAGATCGTTGCTTGTGATCAGAGACAGGCGTTCTTTCCGTCAGTAGAACACGGAACCGGCTGTGGATACGTCTTATCCGTAATTGCTAATTATGTCAGCTGCGAAAATGATACGGTTCGTCCCAGCTCTTCGAAACAAACGGAATTCGTTGCGTGGTTGAGAAATTTTGGGTGCGAGGCTATTTGTCACCTGCTGATAATTAAGCGCTTGTACGTTGGAATATTAATTACTTTGCGTAATCTCTTAAAGGCATTATTATGATAATTGTGTTGTCCCTTCTCGCCGTTTAGCAGCTCACCTTTGAACTTACGATTCACTTGAAATCATTCGAGGCTGTGTTCGGAGTCGTTTTGTTCTTTTGGGAACATCCTGATGAATTAACGGAGCATTTGGAATTCGCATTAATGAAGGGGAGGGGGAGTCATTGCAACAGGATTTGGTTTGAGAAGGTGACTTTTTCGTCGACGGGCATTTTCTAGATCGGTCCATCGTATATGCCGTTGTAATCATTGATTAGCTGCATGCAGGTTTTAGAAATGAAAATAGCCTTGTTATAAGGCTATGCTGAACTGTACTGTATAGTCAGCAATTAAACGAACTCAGTGTTTAACCTGAAATCGAATCAACAATAGTCTGAAATGATGTCCATATTGGCGGAGAATAAAGCGATTCTAGAACTAAGTAAAAAGGGATGTAACAGCTTAAAGCAAGAGGATGGAGTGTTTATCATTTATGAGTAGCCATTGTTGTTACAATCACTATTCAAAAATTGACCTGCCGTGCACGGTATTCCTAATAGAATTTGGAAGCAGACAGCATTATTAAATGTTAGGAAGTAACAATATTTTTGGCATTCACTTCTATGGACAACAATGTGTATTACCTTCATTTCTATGAAGGCCAACAATATTAATAGACTAGCATATTTCGTCACTTCAGTTTCGACAAAGAACAACAATAATAGCCTATAAATTATTTTCTCCTTCATTTCTATTAAGGACACAATAACAGCCAATAAATTATTTTGTCCTTCATTTCTATTTAGGACACAATAACAGCCAATAAGTTATTTTGTCCTTCATTTCTATTAAGGACACAATAACAGCCAATAAATTATTTTGTCCTTCATTTCTATTAAGGACACAATAACAGCCAATAAATTATTTTGTCCTTCATTTCTATTTAGGACACAATAACAGCCAATAAATTATTTTGTCCTTCATTTCTATTTAGGACACAATAACAGCAAATAAATTATTTTCTCCTTCGTTTCTATTAAGGACACAATAACAGCCAATAAATTATTTTGTCCATTTCTATTTAGGACACAATAACAGCCAATAAGTTATTTTGTCCTTCATTTGTACTGATGACAACAATAATAGCCTATAAATTATTTTGTGCTTCATTTCTATTAATAACAACAATAATAGCTTATAAATTCTTTTGTTGTTTTCATTTCTACTAAGGATAACAATGACAGCCCATAAATTATTTCGTCTTTCATTTCTACTAAGTATACTATTAGCAGCTGAGAGATTTTTGGCTTTAGTTCAACTTAGGACAATAATACTGGTATCTAACACATTTCTTGCATTTCATATCTACTTAGAACAAGAATGCTAATGTCCAACATATTTTATGATCCTCACTTCTGCTAAAATGACAGTAATGTCTCGGATATTTTTGCTTCCATTTCTTTCTCTTAATGAATTTTTGCTATTACCAAAGAATTTTACCATTATTTTACAGCCATCACTTTCTGTTACGATAATAATGCTAGAGTCAAACATACTTCTACTTCATTTGTACATATGTACGACAATAATGACCTACAGATTTTTGTGTTCATTTCTTGGCATTAAGAATTTTGTCTTTGTTTCTATAGGTTTTTGCCTTCATTTTGCGAAGGAATGTTTGCATGTATTTTTCTAAGAAATATTTTTATTTCTTAGCCTTCAGGATTTTTCCAATTATTTCTTGGCAACAAGGTTTGCCTTCATTTCCACTAAAGAAATTTCTCTTTATTTTTAATAAGGATTTTTCTAAGGAATGTTTTTTGTCTTAGCCTTACCCTTGTTTCTTAGCCTTAAAGATTTTTCACTTTATTTCTTGGTCTTAGGAACTTTTCCTTCTATTTCTTGGCCTTAAGGGTTTTATCTTAATATCTAATAATATTAATTAATCTAATATTAATAATTTTTTGCCTTTATTTTTCTAAGGAATTTTTTATTTTAGAAAAAAATATTTGCCTTATTTCTTAACCTTAAGAATGTTCCCTTTATTCTTGGGTTTATGGATCTGTGCTTGTATTTTTTAGCATTTGCCTTTATTAGCCTTAATAAAGACAAATATTTGCCTTTATTTCTTGTGCCTTCTTCATTTCTACTTAGAACAGTACCGGTTTTCTCCTATTTTTGGCCTTCTTTTCCATTGAGGACAACAATACCGGTGTTTAACACATTTATGGCTTTTTTTGTTTCTACTACGCACAAGAGTGCCAGTAACTAACAGATCTTCGGTATTTTGGAAGTGAACTCGCAGTGGCGAACAGTATCGAAGACAAGAATACCCTTTTCTTACTATTGTTTCCTTCATTTCTTACGAAGGAGAAAAAGAAAAGCTAGTTCTCCGTAACAAACAATGAAATGTGTTCTTATTCTGCCCTGTGACCAAGTAAGCTACGTTGAATGCGAGGGATTGTGTTTTTTTAACTGGTGTCGGTTCTCGGGGCTTTACAAGTTGCATTTACCATCGTCTGATCGATTACTCTCTGTCCAAATAACTGACAGGTTGGATGATTGGTTAATTCAATTGGACCGAATTTCCTTCTCCCATCCTCGCATCCTATCCTATTCCCAAGTTCTCTGTGTCTTTTCTTCGGTCTTGACGAATAACGACCTCTTGTTCCCATGGTAACAAGACCAAGCACACACACACACACACAAAAGCAGTCGCAAGCACATAAGCTACAATGTTGTTTGGCCGGAGGTGCAGCCGTCTTCAGAATCTACTTTAGGGTCAGTATAATCATTCTCTGAATCTTTCTTTTTCGTTCGCTATTTATACAAAGAAAATAATGCCAGTTTTTCATTTTAGGTAGGATGTTTAATTTGGATTAAATGTCTCAGTGTTTTCGGAATATAAATGGTTACGAATGTATTTTTTTTGATTCTTTCCCAAACTCGATGGAAGGTATTTTTTATAAATGCTGTGATGTTATGGTTTGGATAAAATCAATTTCATTATTGTGTATTATCCATCGTTGTAATTTTGTGAAAATATTCATTGAATAAAATCAGTTTCATTGTGGCGTTAATCAATTTCATTGTCATTTTGTTAAACTATTCGTTGGATAAAATCAATTTCGTTGTTGCGTTTCCATTGTTGTCATTTTGTTAAAACATTCGTTGGATAAAATCAACTTCATTGTTGCGTTGTCCATTGTTGTAATCTTGATAAAATATTCATTGTTAAAGGTTATATTTGAATTTAATTGTAACGGGGAAATCCTTGCTTATCAAAACAAATCTTTTAACATTTTGAAAACAGTAAAAAGTTATCAGACTTAATAAAGAAAAGTAAAGTAAAAAAAAAAAATAATAAAATGAAATCTGTAAGAAATTATATACAGCAAATATAACTACATAACAATTAACACACCCACTCTTTGAACCTTCCGAGAAGTGATTTCTTCGAGTACTTTATTTTTCATCGCAAACAAGCGAGTCTGTGGATAATTACAAAATCTTTTTTTTTTGTTCCTCTGCAAAGGCGTCTAGCCTTCAAATATTTACGCAAACCTTGACCTGCCTTACGAATGTGAGCAAGGTGGAACCAAGACTAGCAAAACACACGTCTGTTGCCAGACAGGATCTCCAACTATTCTATGTGCACCTGTTATATTATTGGCGGAGCGTCTGGTTGTCCTGGAAACGGACAATGTAATTAGAGTTCTACCAAAGAAAAGTCCACACTCCAATACGAAGCAAATTAAAAAAGCACAAATATCAGCGTTGACCCGACATGTCTCGCAGGTAGAATGCCTGGCGGTACAAACACCGCTAGTTCGTCTTCGAACCCGCTCATGGGTGTACTTTGGACGCAATATCTAAAGTTTTCGATTCTGTTTTCTGCACGTCTTCTTTGTCCTTTCCACGATTTTTTTATTCAATCATTTGCTTCTTCTTTTTAATATTTTTCTGTTCATTATCTGGAGGATTCTTTGAAAAAAAAAAAAAAATTTTTTTTTTTTTTTTGGAAGCATTCTTAGTCTATCTTTTTGGGCTACCTTGACAAGTCTATTTTGCAGTGTCATCTGTCCAGCAAGCCAAATACTTCAGCAAACTAGAACCTTCAATGACGAGAGATGTGGGGGGTGGGGGAAGAGGTAGGGGAACATCTTACATTTCTATGTATTGGCAGACGTCCTCTGGGGAAAGTTGCATGTAAACATATAGATGCCCAGCCACCATTCATTGTTGACAGGCGAGTGGTCCGACTGGTAAAAAATGACGTCATTTGTTAGACTCCCCGAAGGTGGCAGACTTAAAAGAATTTTTCTTCTATTCAGTGGGATAAAATAAGGGGGTTATAAGAGGGGATGTCTACAGTAGCGGAGCTGTGCAAACGGATAACAATAGATCATGTTAGGTATAGCAGTTGGCAAGACGCACTGGACAGTAGCCTTAAATAAACTGGCCGGTAACCATGACAACGAACAGTTCGTATGTCATTCAATAACCATCACTATGGGATGGTTGAAATCAGTGACCCTAAATGCAAGTAATAGAAATTTACAGATCTTCAGAAATAACTTTATTGTAGAAAGTATAGCTAATAGTTTTCAAGAATCTCAGAGGAAAATTGATTCGATACTATAGCAACAACTTACTTAGAATGTTCATTCCTTATCGTATTTTGGATAGGATGTGCAATTGCACAGTGTTTGTGCATTAGGCGATGTTGCGACTTCAGACTAGAACTGGAGGCTAGCCAATCAAACAATAGGTAAGGAATAGGATTTTTTTTTTTTAAATAGAATGAACAGATAAAAAGAAATCTGTCTATTCTATTGTTCATCGTGTATTTGTTCCAATGAAGACCAATAGGAACATTTAGGATGTTCAAACCTCGAACTACAGCTGCTTTGTGCAACCCAGCAATAGCCGACGAATTGAAAGAATAAAAAAAAATTAACACACCATAATAAACAGATGAAAGGAAAAAGTAATAGATGTTTCTATTCTATTTTTAATATTCTGTTTATTTTTTTTCTATATTCTATAAAATATTCTATATATTTTTCTATTTTTAATATTTCTATTTAATTTGCATTTTTTTAACGAAGAAACATTTAGGCATTGTAGAAACTTCAAAGCTCCAGCTGTGGTTTGTGCAACAAAACAATAGGTAAAGAAAAAGAAACGAAAGAATAAAAAACCAAATGAACAAACAACAGTTAGATTAAATAAATAAAAAAAAGCAAATATTCATTTCTCTATTCTATTGTTTATCGTAATAATGTAGGAATGAAGGAATATTTAATTTAGAAATATTTAATTTCTAACAATAACAACCAAAAATCTACGAAATAAGTTGCTTAATGTGGTGGCCACGTCATTGTGAACTGTTCCTTGACCCAACGAACTTTGTTAACAGCACCTTACTCATCTCTAGCAACCAAACGCAACTTGAGCCTTGAACGTTTTCCCATTAACTTGTGAAGAGTCGTCTTGAAGTGCAATTTCTTACCCTCACCACGTGGGACGTATTTTAAATTCCTGTCAACTTAAAGTACGCTTCATATTCATATAGTGGGGGAGGGGAGAGGGGGGGGAAAGATGAACGAGCATCTTACGCTAAGGGAAAGGTGGGGACGAGATAAAATTGGTCACCTAAGACGCAAGCTTCGAGTATCGCATGTTTCCCAAACTACGAAAAGGGGGGGGGGGGCGGTGGTTAAAATTAATACGACGCCAACATCTCATTACTCTGTGGGAAATGTAATTAGCTTGGATTCGCTTGCATTAAGATGACCTTCGTGTCTTGACGATGATGTCACCTGTGACGTCACAAAAAAAAGAGGTGGCCGGGGAGGGGGGGGAGGGAGAAGAACCTTGCGAAATCATCCATCATCGTCGGAAATTGAATATCGCACAAGACACGGCAAACGAAAGATGACAGAGAACCGTCTTGAAAAATAGCGAACGCCGAAACTTGTTACGGCACTCGGTAATTATTGGCGGCGTGTCAGGTGACCGAAATGTGCACTCCAGGAAACGGCCGCCTGGTGTGGCTGTTGTTGTATCCAGTTTCCCTGCGTTTCGATCGACGGAGTTTTAAACTATTTATGAGTTTAACAAAGTAGCGGATGAGACGATGCAATGTTCGTAATCTTCCCCGTCATTCATTAGAAGACCCCCCCCCACACCTGTCCTAAGGTAAGAATGGTGCGATATTTAGTTCAACGATGATGTGACCTGAGTTAACTGAGTGTGACCGAACGTCACACTCAGTTAAATTAATTTACAGCAATATTTTCGTTTGTTTGAGTTCGATTCCCGTCTAGGACGCACATGGAATCCTTATATTAAAAGGGTTTTTTAAGGGGAAGTGACTCATCGCCAATCTCATAAGATAATGGTAAAGTTTTTCCCCCTTCAGTAAACTCGCGTTTTTCATCCCTCAACCCGTCCCAAAACAAATTTGCGTTTAATAGACATAACCACCTTAGTTGCCTCGTCACTAATTCCGAACAACAACAATAACAAAATTATAGTTCACCCTCAAAAACACGATGCTGGCAATCAGCTTAACCCTAATTAGTTCTCTCCTTATGTTTCGCTCTTCAATTTAAAACAATATTTGGGGATATATCAGTAAGGTCCATTCCCTCAACTGAAGTGACACACACACACACATTTTTGTGTGTGTGTGTCACTTCAGTAGAGCTAGAAAGCCTCGAGCTGCACTTATAATATACGAATGTATATAATTTGTGTATTTATACACCATCTTTATGAATGTGTGTGCATATTAGTTTTGACATGCCCATATCGAACTAAAACAGTGCATTTTTCGTAGTTAAAAGGTTGCCTATTTAAATAGCCAGGACAGAAAATGGAATATCATTAAGTTGTAAGCGACATCTTACCAGTATGCTGACAATCACCTATTTCGTTATTTATGAAGTATACTCTTAAGTCGAATAGCAAATGTAAGTGAAATCTACTGTTGTCGTGGAAATACGGAAATATACGAGGATGGTCGGAAATTTTCTCGGCGTCGACCATAGATGGCAACACTATCGGCAAGATTATTTTTTTCTAAGTTGGTACATCTGTCATAAGCATCTATGTGAAATTGCATGTCATTCTATCAAATAGTTTGTTTTATACGGCTGTCAGAAGCAAAAGTGTTGTCTGTATTCCTTAAATGGATAAAACTGAGTATCGTGCAGTTATAAAATTCTTTGTAAAAGAAGGTTTAACGCCAAAAGAAATTCATTCGAAGTTCATAGAAGTTTATGGGCACTCTTCTCCTTCGTATTCGACAATTAAGAAATGGGCTGCGAGTTTAAACGTGGCCGTACCAGCCTTGAAGATGATCCAAGTGCAGGATGTCCAAAAAGTGTATCATTGATCAAGTGCACGATATGGTATTGGATGACCGGCGAGTCAAAGTGCGTGAAACTGCTAAGACTATAGGCATTTCAAAAGAACGTGTAGGATATATTTTGCATGAAGAATTGCAAATGAAAAAGCTTTGCGCGAGATGGGTGCCGCCCTTGCTCACAGCAGATCAAAAACCCACTCGCATGAAAATCTCTGAATAGTGTTTGGAGCGTTTTAACTCGAATAAAACTGATTTTGTGCGTCGATTTATTACTATGGATGAGACTTGGATTCGCCATTACACACCACAATCCAAACAGCAGTCAAAACAGTGGACAGAAGCTGGTTGTTCAGCGCCAAAGAAGACAAGTCGGTTCCATCAGCAGGAAAGGTCATGGCATCGGTGTTTTGGGATGCTAAAGGCATTTTGTTTATTAATTTTCTTGAAAAGGGTAAAACAATAACCGGGAATATTATTCCGATCTTTTAACCAGACTATACGAAAAAATTCGTGAGAAAAGACCAGGTTTGCAGAAGGGAAAAAATCATCTTTCATCAGGACAACGCACCAACCCACAAAAGTATTTTGGCAATACGAAAATTAAGGGATCTACACTATGAGGGTATAATTTCTTATACCCTCATAGTGTAGTTAATTTCAGTCCAGTTCAAGATATATAATGGAAAAATAAATAAACTTAAAATTTAGAAAGTAAATAAAAAATAGACACTCATTCTAATAATTTACTATTTTACTCAGCAACTCACGATCTGTTTTTTTAACCAAACGTTTCCCACCTCAAACACTAGTAGATTGAAGTCGCCACTGATTGCCAACTCTGGCAATCCTGTGTTGTAAGTTTTACTCAAACTGGACCTTGTTGTTTGCCGGGCTTCACTTTACCATTTAAATTTACAACTTACTAGAATATGAAATGATTATTTAAAAAAAAAAAAAAAATAGGAAGTCCCAGGTATTTAACCATTGCAGATTGAATTTCTAGGAAAAATCCTGTACTCTTATACCAACGTCAAACTTAATTTGCATATTCTTAGTGTTATATTTAAACACGCACGTATCGCTAAACTACCACACACTGCTCAAACCACTTTAATGGTTCGTTTTCATCATACCCCCCCCCCTATCTTAATAAATAAATTTGTGTCAAGACATTCTTGTAAGAATCTAAGCTTGGGACAGTGCCAAAATAGCTAACTGCAAAAATCCACCCTCCCTTTTTTTTTTTTTTTTTTGTTATTCCCTTCCACATCAAAAGGAAAACAAGAACTTATGGCCCGCCTCTTTTCTTATTCATCAATTTGTT